>NC_142011.1:158474963-158777463 GCF_049901735.1 Notechis scutatus | reverse complement strand
TAAGCAATAAGGCCATAAAGGGCAATGACCTGTAACTGCATCATTTATTGATGGCAATCCAGGTAATCTTAGGTGTTGTTGTAATCAAGACACATGGTTGCTAAGCAGGTAGCCGAGGACTTTCCTAGTAAGTGACTGCATGCAAATTGGGGGAGGGGTACTACAGTATGTGAAGTAAGCACAGGGGGAAGAAGGATGTGATGCTTGTGAGTGAGTGAGAGGTATATGTAAACTGTCAAGTGAAGGAGACAGAGAGTGGTGTGTGTGTGTGTGTATGTATGTAAGTGAAGGGATAAGGAGGGCACAGTGTGTGCAAGTGAGTGAAGGAGGGCACGGTGCATATGGAATGGGACAACATGCCACAGACAACTCGTCACAGTCAACTCACCATGGACAACTTGAGATGGACAACTGGCTGCAGGACAATTCAACAGTTCAATTTAATTATTTTAAAATAATTAAAACATTATTTTAATTTTTGTTATTTATTTTTCATTTTGTCCCTCCTTTGGCATCTTTTCTTTAATGATTCTATTCCATTATTTCTTCCATATTAGTGTAACTCTAGTCCCAGGGTGAGTTGGCTGGAGCAAGTTGGCCGTGGCAAATTGACTGTGGTAAATTGGCTGTGGTGAATTATCATAGACCCTGGTGCATACAAGTGAAGATAGAAAGTCCGGGGTGGGTAGGGCAGGCTTATTCAAGTCATTTGATCTCCCCTGCCAATTTGCCTATTGTTCTGATCTAGGCTTCCCCAAAAGCACTAGGCAGACTTTTCGCCCCGGCAAAACCCCTTTTATTAAACAAAGGTGAATTTCTTGCATTCACATTCAGCCAAAGGGCTGGCAAACAGTCTTTCAAGGTTCTAATTAGGAGCACAGCCGTTATCTAGCCTGGAGAGCTGCCAAGTAAATATTTTCAAACGCAGTGCTGACAAGGAAGGTCTCAGCACAGAGTCTCTGGGACACACAGACAGATCTTCACACTGCTTCCAACGAAGCAAAAAAACGAATGAATTGTTTCCTGCAAAAGCCCCCTCCCCTTTTGCTCCCCTTTTAATCCCTATTGGAGGGGCCATTCACTATTCGCCTGTGGCCTTACTCCCATGTTGACCCTTAGTTTGTAAATGTTCTTTTCTTTTGGAAGCTCTGTGCATGCGCAGGCTGGGAACCGGCTCCAGCTGCTCCCCTGCCTCACTGCTATCTGACTCTGAAGGCAGCTGATAACTGCCAGCCTGCCCTGGCCCCATCTCTGCCTCTGACACAGAGCCCTCGTCCGAGCCTTCCTCAGCCTCCACGACTGGCCCAGGTTCCTCCCCAAACTCCTCACTGTCCGACTCTGCTGCCAGCTCCGCTAGCCACTGGCGGCCACAACACTCATTGACCTTGCTTGTGAGAAACTGGCAGAGTTGCAAATGGTAATTATATGATTGCAGAATGCTTAACAACTGGTCATAAATGCAAGTAGGTTGCCAAATGCCCAGATCACAATCATGTGATTACAGACTTGATGCAATGGTTGCAACTTCAAGGTCCAGGCGTAAATTTAGTACCACATAACTTTGAATGATCAATGAAGGAGCGATTGTAACTCGAGGACTACCTGTAAACCATAATAAGGAGATCCACATTACATAAGACTGGGATATACTGCAATAACTTGTGGTTGAAAGATGGGGATAATGATAAATATTCTGAAGAGGACTAGCCCAAATTTCTTAGCATGCAAAAAGTAGAGAAAGGAGATATTGTGCAAATAAAAAGTCAGAATATAAAAGCAATAATATGTTATAAATAAATATAGTGTTGAATATCTTGGCAATCTTGAATAGGACGTTTTCTTCTCTCACGGTAGAGATGTCTATTAGTCCCAATAACTATGTAAAAATTTCTAAAGAAAGACCGCATAGATAAATTCCGGTTCTCTGCTGAATTCCATTAATTCCCATCCAGCAAAGTCAATGTGAAGAGATAGTTGGAGTTTTAATTCAGTAATAACAGGAAACCCACAGGCTGCTGAACACAAAATGGACTACCATAATTCCACATATATATTTCTGTGAACGATTACATTTCTTATACGTCTGCCTAGAGAGCTTCTGAAAAAATAAGTAGAAACCATTTCCTTATTTTTCCCATGATCACTACATCCCCAATGCCTATCTAATCAGCAGGAGTTAAATTTGACTCAAGGGACTCTTTACCCAGATCTAGGCACTCATGCAGTAATAATTTTAATAGAGGTTTCCTTTAAAAAGTACTCACTGGAGAAATAACCAAGAACAGTATTAATTTCTTGCAAAATTTGTCTGTTATTTCCATTTTCATGTACTAATCCAAGTGAGAAAGGATCATCTCAAAGGAGCAGAAAATATATCTGTATTTAACAGCAGCACTGATAAAATATTTGCATTACTTTCTCTAGAATCCTCTCTGAAATAAACTTTGCGATGTGATGCTGTTCTGTTATTCTAATAAAGTATGAATGTTGGCTGAAAATTGGCTGAAAAGAACCACCAATGAAAGGCTTTATATAAGCTAAGCCAAACAGCATCCCTACAGTTCATTTAGATATCAATAGACATAAGACAAATCCAAAAAGTTTCCAAGAAATCAGCAAGTAGGTTTTTATGCCCTAATGATGATAGATCAGCTTGATACTAGTCTTACACATATATCTAAATCTCTTTGACTTTTCCTTCAAATGTCAATCCTTTCTCATTAGGTTTTACCCAGCATGAAATTCTACTTTCATCAAATAAATTTTGTTTTAGGGAGCATGCTGTCATCTTAACGATCTGCTGAACATTAATGGAGATATCATGACTTCATATAAATAATATATGCTATAAGTAATATTAAGTAAGGCAGTTTCTCAATATGGAAAATACAGTTAATTCTCCATTTTTCAATATCCCCTTTTTAAACAAAGCTTTACATTTAAATACAAATGGGAAGGGAACAAAAACCACTCAGTTGGAATAAGTTAAAAATGAATTACTGATACTTTCTTATTCCGTGTATAGATGAGCATTTATTTTACTAGTTATATAAAGCATTCCTTTGCCAGTTGCCCAAGCAAAACAAATGTGGGACATTAATATGGTCAGTAAAAAAAAAAATGCAAACATTCAATATTGTACTTATTTAAGAATTTAAGTAATATTTAGAGTCATACTAACTCAGAACTGATCTTTTTAAATCTAGTCTTCGGATGACAAAACAATAATGATGAGAGAAGAAAGAAAAGAGATATTCCCTTTCTAAAGGAAAATATAATTTCAGATTTTTTTTTAATGAAATGAAGGATGGGCCTTTTTTCTAAATGGCATATGTTTGAGTTTTCAAAATAAACCTCGAAAAATGTCCAATATAACACAGCACAGAGGAAGTGCTGAAAAGCTGCAAAATTGTTGGTGAGATGAGACATTTTGCATAATCTAGTTGGCAAGTCTAATCCATCATCTTCCAGACACTGTTTATAACCATCAGGACAATCCCTATTTAATGCAGCTGCCCTCCCTCTCCCCGGTTGATTCTTAAGTACCATCTGTTTGCGTTGTCTCTCCATCTCTCACGTTTGAAGCTACTGTTTCTTGGAGTGACAAATGAACAATCTACGGTAAAGTTAATTCACTGGCATAAACAAGAGCATAGGATCCAGATGGGCACCCTTAGCAATAAACAGGAGCTCTGGAATAGAATACCCTGTTTTCAAAATGAATTACCATAACAACAGCAAATTTGCTTCACTGTGGCACAAATGGTTATGGTACTTTTGGCCTTCTGGAGATGTACGATCAGGAAATGAACAGCCCCCAGATGCCACTTTATTGTCTATTTTGGAAAGAATGAAAAGATGAGAAACTTCACACCTTGACTAGAATCTTGGGAGGGAGAAAGGGTGGGAGAAATATGGTAGTTTGCTCTAGGAAAAGGAAAAATAAATGATGGATCTACAAAGTTTTTCCTCTTCATATTGCACATATGTATTGAGTTCATATTAAAATATTGTGCTAAAAGTTGAATTAATAAAATGAAACTTGGCTTCCTAATTATGCTAGGGCTAAATTACACTATGTTACTCTTAGCTAAGTTAAGGCTGTTTCACCATTACTATATAAAGGATTCTAATTTGCTACTACCAAATTCTGATTATGATAAATGGAACAACTGCACAAAGCATTTAAAAGAGGGGTGTTGGAAAGCATGCTAGCATGAACAAAGCAGCTCTTTCAAAATGACAGAGAAGCCATATCCATTGCTTAGCCTGCCCAGCTGTCTCTAAAGCTCTCCCTGGCTGTCTTTACAGACTAACTTCCCTTACACAGTATAAGGCTGTTTTGCCTGTTCAAAGAGAGCTGTTTTGTTCATGCTCACATGGTTGAAAGCATCTTTTTCTAATGCTTTGTGATTCCTTGAAAATGAGTCATTTGATTAAGGAGTGTCCAAGATAGCACTGCAATGGTGCGATCAAAGCTCCACCTGTTTTTTTTTATATATTTGGCACAATTGTTTAAATTGGATCCCAATAAATTTCATAAATACAATAAACATATTCAAATAGACTTTCTCAAAACCCACCATTTCATAATTATACAGACATGTTTTCAGAAATGTGACCAATACAGTCTTTATGTTTTGAAATAAATGGTTCATGCAAAGGAAGCATCTTATGGTATTATTTTGTGGAATGAACTGAAGAAAAAGAAAGGGGAGATCCTGGGTGAAACAGAGGCCACAACAGTAATGAGACAAGATATAGTCAGATTACAAATCACTGAATCTGAGAACCAATGTAGGGTAAAAATTGTCTTGTTGAACTGGGACTGGAGAAACCCAAGAACAAATCTACTTTCAGCCATGAATTGTCTTGGGTAACTTTAAAGCATAACGTTGTTGTGGGGATAAAATGAATGGCAGTTTCTTCAGTATTTAATTATGGTTTATTATTAAAATAGTAAGGTAATAATTATAGATGGGAAATCTTCACAAAATGGGTGTTCTTCACCAGTAGTAGGACTATTGCTATGAAAATGTCCAACTGCATGTGCGGACTATATGCAATATCAGCATATTCAGATGCTTTGCTGAGCAAAGTGGATTAGATTATGGTATAACACCTGCAATTTACTCTTGCCCTTGGCTTCAACCATCTTGATGTATCTCATATTTGGATTAAGTTATATAACAAGAGAGGCTTCCAAAGTTATATAAGATCAGGCTTCCAATCGGATCAACCTCTAGGCATTTAAGTACTTGGAATCAGAAAAATTGTTGGTCAGTCCAAATCAAGAGATAATCTGGAATAAGATCCAAAGTATCTAATATCAGAAAGTTTGTGTGTGCATTTAGTTACTTTATTAAATGATGATACTAATGTAGACTTAGGCACTAAAGGAACTTCTCACTCTGATACTTCCTTTACCTCAAGACTGAAATAGTGGTGTTCCTTTCCCAAACACTTCTGAATCTATAGGTTTGTACAAATATTGAACATAATGGGATTATTTCTATATCCACCACAAAGTAATTAATTTGTTATTCTCCAATTCCACAGCATTCTTGGCCGGGAATTACAGGAATTAAAATTCAACAGGTATGGACAGCAACCAACTAAGGAAGTTGACCTGCAATTTGTATAGTTGTCCTGCATCCTTAGCTTTTCCTAATACTTCTTCCATCTTCTTTCTTTTCTCCACTCAATGAATGCAAATGCTGATTAGAAAGGGCAAGAGCTGTTTTCTGAAAACATATGGGAATTCTTAACTAGGAACAGATAAAACTGAAGAAATTTATTCCCAAAGCTGAAAATACTTAAGAAAATGCTGTCTTGAAGGGGAGGCATTCTGTGTCCCTTGATTTCTAAGGATGGTTAATTGAAACCTTTACATTAAAATCTTCCTTTAAATTTTCATAAACAAAATCTCTAAATCATCATTGGGTGTTCTCTGTTATATTATCCTCTTTCAGAGGAGATCCAAGCATTTGCAACAAAACTGTCCTAATGGCCAATAGTACTTGTTAATGGGCTATATCTTCTTCTCATTCCCACATGAACTCTATTAATAAGATTTGCTTCTAAATATCCAATACAAAGCTTATTTTCTTCTCAAGAAGATGGAGCACCATCTAGTGGTAATGAAGCTTGTACTAATATAGGATGAGAAAGCAAAGTAAGTACAAAATTAAAACCAGGGTTTGATTTTTCAGTTTTCAGAACAAAATAGCACCCCTTTTGCATGTCCTATTATGAGGCCCTTTTCCATTACATCACCAGAAATGTGACTACAATCCAGGCCCTTTTCTGCTGGTTGATGGGGAAATTGAATAAAGTTGCTTTGTAATGGCGATTTAAACCTGAAAGAAGCTAAACTGTTGACTACCACTCTCCTTAGTGTTGCTGTCTCAGTCAACAGATGAATTGTATTGACTAAAAGAAAGCCTCTTGAAAAACCCACAGAGGGAGCTGTTTTACTTTATGGGGTTGTATCCAGTGAACAATATCCATTTATACCCATATCTGTCCCCTTAAGTAGATTAGAAGCTTTGTTCAGTTTATGGCATTTCCAAATGGATGATCTGTGTGGATAGTTTATGTAGGGAGGAATTTCCAGAACCAGTTGAGAAAACCATTTTTTCTCTGTTGTATCTCTTTTTTTCATTCTGAAAATGTCTTCTCCTAAAGAAAAGAAAGAGACAAATTCTTAAATGTATTTCATTTATGTTGAGAAGCATAATGGCTACTTAGCACCTTTCTTTAGAAATAAGGAAAAGTTGACAAATAAGTCTAATATCAGGTGTGTGTGTGTGCGTACACACACACATTTGCAGAATGTCATCCTGAAATATTATTAAGTGTTCCAGTGAACATTGCAAGAAGAATAAGATGCACTGGGGATATGTTTTGATGGCACTTTAATTATCTGATCCATTCCATTTCCTGTCTCCTAATGGTGCCAATAATAATCCAAGACATTGAAGAACACTGAGTTAGCCTCTTAGTCAGACAGTGCTCAGACAGTGGTTATTTAATAGCATAATGGCTATGCCATGTACATCCCTTGACTCCTGAAAAAATATTGTTCTTAGTAATGCATAAATAGCATGGCTATATGGAAAAAACCTAAAACCAGATCATAATTTAGGAAGAAAATTGAGATATACATGTTCGATAAATCTATAACTTCTTCCTCAGATTTGTAGATATTTGCAATTACTTGCCAATTCCTGGCACTCAAATAAGCAATACTCCTCAATAAGCACTATTTTTAACCTAAACGTATGCAAACTGAATTGAAAAACCAGTCTCATTATTACAAATGTAGAACATCAGTTTCTTTCAGTTGAATTTCACATAATATTAGAGAATCTATATGCACAAAAACACATGCAAAGCAAAAAGCAGGATCAACATAAGGCTGTATTTTAGAGGCAGACACAATTGCTTAAAATCCCATTGCCTGAGCCCTGTATGAAGAATAGATAATATATAATAATATAGAAACCAAAATGCATCTCTCTCTTTCCCCCTCCCCCCTCTGTGTATACCTTAGTCTCGTCTTTCTCTTTCCTTTTCTTAACTGTCATTTATGTACTTGATCCTGTACTTCCGAGCTTGTGTAAGGTGTTAGTGGGAGATGAAAAACTGGTTTGTCTGATCAGTCCAAAGGAGCCAAAGTAACATTGTAAGAATGCTACAAAAACCTGGCTGAAAGCTATTGACTCTAGAGAGGAACTCTATTAACTGACAAGTTCAAATGAATTTTGCCAGCTGGCAAAAGGTTGTTTTTGCAGAAGTCCACTTGAATGAATAAAGCATTTTAATAGCTGCTTCCTTGACAGCAGAAGGTCAACATTTGATCTCTCTCATTAGAAAAAAGTGCTGGTGCAACACTGAGAGACTGATGCCTTGTTTTCTACGATGGAAAAATTTGCCTAGAGCTCCTTTGTCAATGAATGTGAGGTCGCTCTAGTCCACATGCAAAATAATGAATTATTAAACTGACAAAGTTTGTACTTTTCTGTAATACAGACTTTAAATTTCCACACAAAAATGATAATTTTATTTAGTAATTATGGACACTGTGATATTTAAACACCACTTGAAATTACATTCTATCAGTATTCAAATTGCAGCCATTTTTTCTTCCTCTGCATTTGAATGAGTTTCAGTTGACATGCTAGGACTCCTATCAGCTAATGTTCTTTCTTCCCATCTATTGTTTTGGGTCATTTTATGAATGTAACAAAAAATGTTCCAACTTCATTAACAGTTTCTAAAAAACACTCCTCATTTATTATTTCTGTAAAAAAATATGATATATATATATATATATATATATATATATATATATATATATATATATATATATATATTCTTAAGTTTTGGTACTTACATGTATGGCATTCAGCTTTGTTCGGGTATTTTCCCATGTCATAGTAGTGGTGCTTTTAAAGTTGTAGCAATGTTTCAGCAGAATCTCATCTGCCATCATCAGGCTATACAAAAGCCCGGCAAATAGTAATTGGGAAGCACTGCGGCTGCCGCGGCTGAGGCACTTTTTGCGCACCGTGGAAAGCGAATCCCGTGAAGCCGAAAGGAGCAACCAGCCTTCTCCCAGCTCCCAAGGAAACGAGGCTCGCACCGCCGAGCTCCGCTGAGGTATCCGGCTGGGGCTGTCAGGAGTTGTTACCGCTGGCGCGGCTCGCGCTGCTCCAGTCCCGCGTTGCCTCGGGAAGGGAAAGGCAAAACCAGGAGCCGCTGCTGCCATTGCAAAGCGCCGCGCGGCTCTTCCTTTTGCCTTTCCTTCCCGAGGCAACGCGGGACTGGAGCCGCACGAGCCAGCGCGGTAACAACTCCTGACAGCCCCAGTCGGATACCTCAGCGGAGCCCGGGCGGTGCGAGCTCGCTTCCTGGGAGCTGGGAGAAGGCTGGCTGCTCCTTTCAGCTTCACAGGATTGCTTTCACGGTGAGACAAAAGTGCCTCAAAAAAAAAAGTGCAAAAGTGGAAGGCGTGCGGAAGAGGGGGCAGTATATAACAAACTATATTTTGCGTGGAAATGTTGGGGGTCGCTTATATTTATACCCGGATCGTATATTTGTTTTTGAGGTTATTGCGGGTATTTGTATGGGATCTTTGGTTTTCGGTTTCTCCGCGTAAGATTGGAAGTATCTAGGCAACGTTTCGATGAAGTCTCATTCATCATCTTCAGGCTTCTGTCTTCAGCTCTGTGCTTCTCAGAGTGATGTGAGTTTGCAGCTGCTTCTTCCTTTTAACTGCTAGTGGCGGTGTGACTTGATTGGGTGGGGGCTTGGCTGTGTTCTGATTGGGTGGGGGTGTGTTCTCATTGGTTGGGGGTTTGGCTGTGTTCTGATTGGTTGGGGGGTTGGCCATGTTCTGATTGGCTGGAGGTGTGTTCTGTTCAGGTGGGGGCTTGGTTGTGCTCAGGTTGGTCTTAGTTACTGGGGGATTTGAGCTGGTGAGCTGTGATCTTGCTGTTTGGCTTCGAGTTCGTGGTCGTGCTGCATCTTCATGGTGGGGGTCAGTTCGCTTCATGTATGGCTCAGAGGGGTTTGAAGTGGGTAGTGATGCAGCTGCAGTGGCTTCTGGTCTGTGGTCGTGTCTCATCTTCTGTGTGGGTGTGAGTCTGCTTTTTACGTGGAAGTGTGGTGGTGGCTTCTTGTGTGGCCCTCGTGGGTGTGGGTCTGGTGTCATTCATCATGTTAGGCACTCGTCTGTTCATGAGGGCGGGTTTCCAAATGGCTGGTAAGCGGGAGGTGTCATCTCTTTTATTCATGCTGTGTGGGCGTTTTTCTATCTCTATGGCTTCTCTGATTATTCTGTTGTTGAAGTGTTCGGTTTTGGCGATAGTTCTGGTATTTTTAAAGTCAATCTCATGTCCTGTGGCTTTGAGGTGTTGGACCAGGGAAGAGGTCGGTTCTTCTTTTTTGATTGAGTTCTTATGTTCTTCAACGCGTGCACTTATTCTTCTGTTAGTTTGTCCAATATATGTGGTGGGACAGGCGGTGCAAGGGATTTCGTATACTCCTTGGTTTTCTAACTCGATTTTGTCTTTAGGGTTTCTTAGGATGGTGGATATTTTTCTGTTTGTGCAGAATGCTGTTTTAATGTTGTGTTGTATATATGACGTTATTAAATGAGAGCACGCCAACAAGACTCCAAAATTTCTTGCAGAAATTCCTAAGCCTTTGGGAAATATATCTACGTTAGTTTAATACTGTATTTCCATCCAGGTGGAATGTTCTCCTTCCCTCTTCTTTGTTTGATCATTATAAAACATAAGCAAAAGGCACAGTATAATTACCCTTAATATAACAAGATATCTATCAATTACAAGGGAACAGGGTTACTAAAGAGAAATGTCTAAAAATAATCAGTAGGGTAGCTTATCTAAGACATTACTGAGCCTTTTACTTGTGCCCTGATGATGGATTCTTTAATTTGAATCTCACTTCGTACCTTAAGTCATGGGTGTCAAACTTGTGGCATCATGTTGCTGTCACATGATGTTTGTTTTTTCCCTGAGTGTGACACATCCAACCCATGGGCTGCCAGTTTGACACCCCTGCCTTAAGTAATAAAATATAACTCTTGTTTATAAGGCATATATAAACCTGCTTTGACAATTCCCTTTTCTCCTCCTTCCTCCTCCCCCCTAAAGAATAATGGGAAGGATTCCTCTGAAGCCCTGTCCTCATTTCATGTTTTTCTGTAAACATGTCTATCAGAGAAAAATTAACACTCCCTCTGTCCAGTCCAGTAAAAAAAAATCAAGAGATCAGCATATCTTTGAAGAGATCTTTGTATGATGGTTGACAATTCAACCAGGCAGAGATAGAGTGTTTTCCCAAGCCCAGCTAACAAAACAAAATTGTTGACACGCATTTCTTGAAAACTACTTTCCACAGACCACAACTTTGATTCATGAAAAGGAAGTAGAAGTTGTCAAGATCTGATCACGTTTACAGTATGAAAAATGGAAACTATGACCCAGATCTAAGAAGCCATGAAAAACTAGGTCTCATTAACTCCTGAAATATTTAACTTGTTTTCTTATTGCAAGATTGTGCTTCTTTATCATGCTCTAATATAGTAAAAAAAAACTTATTTAGAACGTAAGAGAACCTTATATAAAGATGTAACAATCCAACTTTTAGATATAGAGATTAGGCCTGTTCTAACCAGAAGAGCAGTCTTCAAAGGGGGCAGCTATATGGCTAGTAGCAGGTACAACTGCTTTTCTCAAAGGGAAAGTACTCTGAAGAAGCACTATTCGAGAGAAGCAAAATTCTCACAATTGTTACAGGATTATTTTTCCAAAACAATTCCTCATATACTTAGTCAGTTCCTTCTTTTACAGTATTTATTACTCATTCAGTCCCAAAGGATTCTGGGACATGTAGCACATCAGCATCTCCCCACACATACACACATAATAATGCTTTATGGATGATATCTCCCCAGAATTCCATACTGCTCACTCTGCTGATTTTTCACAAACTGTTGGAAATCTGGTTCTCCTTCAAGGCCTTGGGGTAGACTTGTTGGTTGAGCTCCTTCAGGGTTCTGCACAGGTTTTGTTGGTTTGGGTTCAGGTATTTTTCAGTTTTCTATATTATGAATCAGTCTTCTAGTCAGCCATATCTTTTATTTTTGGGTATGTGATATTTTTAATTTAATTTTATATAAACTGCCAAAATATGGAATCAGATGACCTCAAATTTAAAATGTTAAATTAAACCAATCATGACTTAGTATGACATTTGAACTTATCACCACAAAAGATGGATAACATTCACGCTTTTATAACACAATAGTCATTCTTTACATAAGAGCCTACTGCAAGGAATATGGACGCAAGGAATATGGATGCCTTACATGTGAGGATAGCTTTTTCAAACTGGATATTCTTCAGATGGGTTGGTCCTATCATTCCAAGCCCCCAAGTACAATCTGGAGACTTTGATCCCTGTGCTCTTCAGCAGCCGCAGCTATGAAAAAGGCGTAGGTGCCCTCATTTCCCCTGAGCAAAAAAAGTGCCTGGGGTTGTCAGTTAGAAAACATGTCTAGGTAAAGTGCTGTTCACTTTTGACCAAGATGTTGATGGTACACATTGACATCATTGGTCTCAGGGCTGATCAGGACAATGGAATTGGTGTTCAGAATTATTAAAAATGCCATGAAAAGAAACAGGAAAGACCCTGGATGGATGTTTCTAAAGGCTTTTCCATCTTTCTCAGCCATTACCAGAAGTAGGACTTCCTTTCTCTTTCTTGTGAGCAGGCATCTCCATTATGGAGAAGCCATATTGAGCACAAATGGCTGCATTCCAGTTATCCGGTTGTCCTATGAAATTCACAGTCAACTACTATTCAGTTCCTGCTAATATATGCAGTGTTTCCTTCATAAAGGGACTATTAAGAACCTTTCTTTTAAATTGTGGGTCAAAATATTACAATCCATTGGTACTTGCTTTAAATCCCCACGTCTGACTGCTCTATTTAGCAGGTATCCCTCCATGTCACCTAAATTGGATTAAGATTTAATGCTCTTTATTATGTTTATTTGGATAGATTGGACTTTAGTCCTATGCACCTGTTCCTGGGCATTAAGAAATGTGCTGTCTAATTACTCAGGAAAAACTATACAAGTGCTGATGGCAGGATTGAAAAGTCACTAATGGCTACAATGGGATCTGAACTGCTGTACCAACCATTAGACAAGATAACTGGCAAATACCACAGTAACAAATATACATGTTTGTAGGAGGTGAGAAAAATCCTTAAGCACTTGTTTGCAAGGATGACTCTCTTTGGTTTATAACTTCTGTTTGTTCACTTAAATTTAGGAAGAAAGAGAAGACTTTTAAAGGACTCAGGAAACGCTATTTTATAGAGCTGGAGAGTTGCAAACTAAAGTCTGCCATGATGAGATATTAATCTTTTGCTCAATAATTAACATTTCATAAACTACATAGCAGAGGATTACCATATTTGAACTTCATTTAAAAAAAATAATAACCCAGTGCAGGAGAATCTGATAGATATGCCCCCTTTATGGCTCTCCTCTGTGTTAGGAATACTTTTACTTTATGTCTTCCAAGCTTCAGTTTTGCAAATTCTTTGATATAAATTTATATATCATGGAATTTATAAGAGATATCTGTGAGATATAAATTAATGGCCAACTTAGGGCAACTTGCATACAAAAGGCCAAATTCTGACATTCTGATAGTTTTTGCTATGAATTTCCATTTATTTATTATTTATTCCATTTATTAATGGAATAATAAATGAAATCCATTTATTAATTTCCATCTGGAAAAAGTGTTGGATTTAAGTCATAAACTTTTGACTCTGGAAATGTCAACATTGACTTTGGGACACCTTTAGATGAAGCAATACTTTCTTGTACTGAAAAGATGTCAGGTTCATTTCTAGGCACTCAAATTGCAGGACAGTCAGAGGATTTTAAATGATAGTAGATAACCCATGACCCATTGGCTGATCATTTAGCGATATTTCCTCAATGCCTTCAACAATGTCAGTTCTCAAAAATTCAGGGAGATAGTCAGAGATGTGTCTTGTTTGAAAGTAGCCCCAATTTGAACTGCATATGTAGACAAATATCAGGGGTTGACCAAAGGAATTGTTTTATGACATTTTGTATTATGTCATTAAATGCTCATAAAATGTTTTATAACATTTTCCAAATTTCAATTTCATGGCAATCATCAGTCAGATATTTTGAACACATTCTATAAGTTAGCCCACTTGGTTGAAGTGGTTTTGCCCCAAGATTCATTGTTTCACCCAGTTAAAAATTGCAGACACAAGAATTTTAGTGTTACATCGACTAAATAGATATCAAAGAAATTGCCTTAGTCACAGTCGAATTATTTTAAAATCAAGGGCCTTTTGGTTTTGTTATTTCCTCTAAAAAGTAAAAGTCTTGATGACAGGACTCTTTGGTATGGTTTAAAATGTGAGTTTTTAAAATTAAATGATAATCGTATCTGTTTTGGGAAAAATTACCAACATGTACATACATTCATCTACATGACCATAGAGGTGAAAGAAACAAATTAATTAGCTCATTCATTGCTTCATTTGTATGATGCTCAATTATTGAACTTTGTTTCCCAAACATCCTGGATAAGAAGAGCTACTAAGAAGCAATCTTGTTAGTTTGATTTTTGAAAATGAGTCTTTGTAATTGGTCATAGGCAACAACGCAATGCTGTAAATAGGCCAAAGCCCATGAGAGCTCATTTTGTGAAGCACTAATAGCATCCTCTAAAATTTTAAAAATACTCCCAGACTCAGAAAGATAAATATAAATCTACTATCTTTTGAAATATGGTACATTCATTTTTAACTATCTCTCATAGTCATTTTAACTTTGGAAACATCATTCAATTCTCTAAAACTCTGAGACTGAGCACATGTACCAATAACATACTTCTACAGTGGATTAGTAACTTTACTACTGATCTGGAGTCACACTTCGTTAGTCACTTATCTGGACTTATCACCAAAGTGGAGGGTTCTCCTTCCTTCCCTCTTTTAAGAAAGTGAAAAAAGGCAAACTGGGTCTGGCATAACAGTATTTAAGGGATGAATTAAGTACCTTAAGATTCTGACAGGCCTAAGTTGTCCATTTTGGCCCTTAACCTCTCCTAAACTGAGTCCTCAAAAAGCAAACAAGGAGCCAAACCCAGGCTTCCCTCTTTAAAAATGGTTCTGTGGGCTATAAATAGGCAATGTTGTCCATAGAAAACCACAGTGATGTTTAAATGATGACATGTGTGCAGTGATACAATCCCAGAGAAATAAACTTTTACATGTTTGTATTCAGATTCTGACAAAAAGATGCATTTTTCACCATTTGTGTGATGATGTAGCTTTTCATGTTTCCTCTCATACTGTCCTCTGTTGACACTCATACAGATGGAATGCTGGGTCCTGAATGCAATCTGTAGGCCACATTAGACATCTTGCCCTAGTACAGCCCCTGACTTTTCCTCACTTTCATGGCTGGTCACAAAAGCCGTGGCTTACATTTGGAGCAGTCCACATAAGTATTGGTCTTGCACTAGAATGCCCAGGTGTGCTAGTGTGTGTCTCTGTGTGCGTGTGTCTGTGTGGTTTATGATCAAGAAGAGATTGGAAACTGAGTTTTTCCATTATTTAGTCCTTAGCATATAATGAGAACATGACAAAAAGAAGAAAACATAAACACACAACCCACATAATTATATGCAAAACTTCTACAGGGGTACAGCAGTGACCTCATAACTGGATGTCCAGTTTAGCTATCCAGACAATTACCTCTGGAGCTTCATGTAAGAACCAGAGAATGCACACCATGGGCAGTCTTCCTAATTCATTGGCCAGTATTCTAATCACGCCATTACAGAGGCATATACTATGTAACTTTACTTCACTTCTTCTTGAAAACAAGAATAAATAATGAACAAGTATATAGAAGACTCTTAAAAATCAAGCTTACAGTGTGCTGGATAGCAAGCTGGTGGGCCACTTTTTCCTACACATTGTCTCCTTTCTGAACAAATAAATGGTGAAAAGTAAGCCAGCATTTAATGGGTAAAATATTTGCTATGTGGAAAGTTCTTCAAAACTTTCTGGAAAATTTGGATTCTAGCTTTAAGATTAAGTTTTAAGACTATACTTTCTTGCAAGTAGAATTAATCTAAAAGAACAGTGCAGAGCTATAGACAGAATTTACCCCACTGCGTGGTTGGGTGGATTATACAGCATTATTTACATGGTTATTGGAAGGGAATCCTGGTTGCATATTGAAGAAACAACAGTTGGTTGTCAGGAAAATAATTTAATTCATATTAAGACATTTTGTATTGATGTTATCTACAATTTTATTGAAAAATCCTAACAGAATCTGTTGCCTCCAGCAAGAAAGGTAATAAAATTGTCAAAATTCACTTAATAAATGTTTCCCTTAGCAACAGAAATTTTGGTTATAAGCTGAGGACTACCTGTAGTTGTTTTGGAATAGTTTCAGAATTGAAGAAAGGGATGCTATATATCCTCCCTTTAACTCAAATGAGGAAAAGCAGGATATAAGTCTAATGAATAGATATTGTAGCAATATATACAATATATTCAGCATCATGTCTGCAGTATATCTCAAGAAAGTTGGATGTATGTTCAAAATGCTTCTGCACCTCAGAAATTACTCCACCTAATCCTTTGTGGCTCACTGAAAAAACTACAACCCCTCCTTGCTACTCATTTTCATACATGTGGGTGGGGTGGGGGAATATTCACATTCAGAAATATTTCAGGAATGTAAAAATTCAGGAATATTTAATTCAAAAAACATAGACACAATGAGTAAGATCTAATTAGATCTAACTCTATGCTCAGCGTTAATTACCCACCATCACAAAGTAAAATTGATATATTTCTATTTATTAGATAACATGCTTATAGATAATGCCTCTGAAGAAAATTACCATGTTGTGAAATGGTCTTAACAACTTTTGATTCAGCTCTTTAATTCCATGCAGGACATAAGCAGAACTGCTATTTTTATATGCTATTAAAATATTAAAATATTTCTAATATTATGCAAAATACTACAATTAAATACCTGTTTTGCATTATATGCATATTTTCCAAAGTTCAATAAATAGAAAAGAGGGGAAAGGAGGCGGGGGAAACATAGAATATGGTTCAACAGCATTGGTAGAACATTTTCTCAATTTCCTCAGTTAAAATAATAAAAATAGAAACCAGAGAGATCAACAAAGTTTGTGACATTAATTCGTCTTCTGGGCAGAAATGATTTATTTGAAGTATAGTGTTATAAATGAGAATAGCATAATGGTGCACAAGAGAGCGAGCTGGAGACAGCAGTCAGAATTATTTGATTGGTTATATATTGGGAATCTGGCCACTAATAACTATTGCATTTTTTCTACTGATCAAATAAAACACACTAGGGCTAGGCGTTGAAAAATTAAAATATGTCTCTGTATATGCTCTTTTTTTTCCTTCCTAGCATTTTTCCGCAGATCAACCAAATATCAGTCCATTGGTTTGGGTTCTCGGCTGAGCCCGACACCCTAGGCTGAGAGAGAATGAGTAGCTCAAAATCACGCAGCCAGTCTTTATGCCTAAAATGGAACTACAACTCATCATCGCCTGGTTTCTATTCTGGCACCTTAACACTTAACCACTATATTTTTGTTAAATAAAGTTGTAACTGTTAAAAAAGTAATAATAATAATAATAATAATAACATAAAATATTACACTAGCTAATAAACTCTTTTTTCTCTCCTGTATTTTAGGACATTGGTTTATTTTTTTTTTTTTTTTTTTGGGGTGGTGGTTGGTTTTGTTTTTTTTTTGGGGGGGGGGGTTTTTTTTTGGGGGGGGGTCCCCCCCAACATTCCCCGGTGGGGGTGCCGGGACTGGGGGGGGGGGGGGGGGGGGGGGGGGGGGCATTGAGGGGGGGCAAGCTTACTTTGGGAAAAGATTTCTTGAGTTTTAAAAGAGAGGCAGACATTTAGTTTAGGCTTTTAAGGAAATGTATGCTGTAGAGTTTTTTAAAATAATAAAATGAAGAGACTAGAACACAGCTGAGTCTAATGCATTCCACATTTAAGTGTATGTCAACTTACCACTTACATTAAAGATTAATATGTCTCAACTGAGTAGTTTAACTTCCAATCTAATTAATTTTGCTAGGGAACTAGTTTTTTCTCCCTCATTTTCTCATTGAAAAGGCATCTGGAATCCTCTGCACTATCCAGCCAACACAATTTGGCCTTACATTATATCACAAACAGTTTGCTAAAAAATAAAAAGGAAATAAAATGTAAACTTTCTACAGGCCACCAAATTAGATATCGAATGTTATGGCAAGGAACTTAACCAAAACATAAACCCAAAATATGGATCGTTTCATTTTGGTTTAATGTATGGATGAACCCAGTCAATTGTTTATTCAATAAATCATGAGTAAGCAGTCAGTCGAAAAGAAAGTGCTTGTTATGTCACATCATGGGAAGGAAGGAAAACCTCTACATAGCACAGCACTCAATGAGCAAAAGGTGTTAATTGCATAGATTGTGCCCTAAATAACTCTCTTGCTTGCTTTTATGCACTTAGTAAACAGCAGAGAATGCCTGTTTGCTAAGTCCATAAAAGAGAATGCCTGTTTGCTGCAAATGATTTCCATCCATATGGAGAGATTTCAAGAATATAGTCACGCTTAGTCACATAAGATGAAATAAAGGTTTCCTTGGGAAGGAAGCCACTCAGGCCTAGCTCAACAGAATAGATGCCTCATTTCCTAGAATCGGAGGCCTTTCAGGTGTTACTCATGTCCTAATCGCTCAGTTTACTGTAACACACTTTCATGGGACTTCCTTTGAAGGCCACTTGGAAGCTTCAACTAGTCCAGTATGCAAATGCATGGACTGTGATAGGCATGCCTTGGAATACCCATGTGATTGCCAGATGTCTTCCAAGTGTGATTCAAGGTGCTGGTTATGATATATAAAGCCTGATGTGGTTATTTCCTGTAGTGGCTGCCTAGGTGGCCTGATCTGGAAGGAGTGGCACTACCCTCTGGAATGAGGTGCCCCTTGAGGGCTAAATGACTCTCACCCTGATGGTGTTCCTGGAGGCCTTAAAGACCTGGCTCCTCTTCATGCTCTGAACTAGGTTGGTTGGAGACCCTTCTGGGTGTATGACATTTTTTATTATTGCTGGCCAGATTCCACATCTTGTTTCAATCTTTCTATTTGGATTATATAGTTGCTATTCTGTGTTTATACTGTGAATCACCCAGGGTTTGTTTCCAGGGTTTGATTGATTGATTGTTCAAATTTTTATGCCCACTCATCTCATAGAAAGTAACTCTGGGGGTACAACCACCCAAAACATAAATAAATATAGAACAATCATTACCTAAAACGTTTATATAATATTATTAAAAACATTAGAAACTATAAAAGCAGAATTAAGAGAACATAAAATACTAGGCAATATTTATAATAATGGAGACACTTCATGAGTTAATCCATCCCCTGAGGTCCCCAGGCCTGTTGGCATAACCAGATCTTGAGAACCAGGTCTTGAAGGCCCTTCAGAAGATGAGAAATACTAAAGCTGACTTCATCTCTGGTGGGGAGAAGATTACACAATGTGAGCACCACACGAAAAAAGGGCTGCCATCTAGGGCCTGCCAAATGTAGCCCCCTAGACAATGGAACAGTAATATGCCCATCTTGTTGGATGTGGTGGAAAGTGCAGATTAAATTGGGAAGAGGCAGTCCCTCAAATAAGCCTGTCCCATACTATCTAGGGGTCGATGTCAATTCCTTGAATTGGGCCCAAAAATAAACTAGTAAGCAATGCAACTTGTGCAGCAGAGGTGTAAGGTGTGTTCTAATAGAAACACATAACTATTGTATTTGGTTTCAATTTCAATTTCATTTGCAGTACAAACATGTTATAGCATAGCTCTGTACCAGTGGTGGGATTCAATTTTTTTTTTACTACTGGTTCTGTAGGCGTGGCTTGGTGGGCGTGGCAGGAGAAGGAAGCTGTAAAATCTCCAGTCAGAGGTGGTATTTGCCAGTTCTCTGAACTACTCAAAATTTCCGCTACCGATTCTCTAGAACTGGTCAGAACCTGCTGAATGCCACCTCTGCTCTGTACTGAGCAAAACAGAAACCTGCTTTTCCTGTTTTATAAATGAATTGTGTAAGATAATTTCTATATGTCAAAATAGTTGAAATGTATTTGGTTTCAGGTTTTTGATATAGCATTATGAGATTGATTTAACTTTTAATGAAGAATTTGAGGAATTATATGTCTCAATCTTTTTTTTGTATATATATCTGTGTTATATTTATGGAGATTCCCCCTTCCCATTTGTTGTTACTGCATGTAACTGTTTCGGGATTATCATAAGAAAAGAATGAAGTGATACAAATTCAGATTGACTGACCTCAGTATAAATGTGTGTATAAATGCATGGTAAATAAATTTAATAGCAATTATACTTTCCCATTAGCAAGTGTACATGTCAGTGAGGCTCATTCCCTGCAAGGGGATGCAACAGTACCATCTACTGGTTTGATAACCAGTCTTACGAAAAATGCTAATATCTACAGCATATCCTGAAGTTGAATGGTAAGGAATATTTACGCTGGCTAAATTATAGCTCCCAGAGATTCCAGGCAACTTGACCAATTGAAGTAATATTTGAAGGATTACAGCTCTCTCACAAATATATATCCCCACCCCCACCCCCACCCCATTATGGGTACACGGTGATAAGAAATAGAAATACATTCACCCGGCAGAGCATTAAGTGAAAACATATTTACACGTACAGGTCCACATTACTCTTTGTTCACAAAATGACAATCTTTAACTGTTTTAGTATTAGTCTGTAAGCCTTAGGTTGGCACTATCGTTCAGCAATTCCAAAGTTTGTGAAATCTGGCATACTTTACACTGGAGTGTATCAATCCTGACAACTTTTAAGATTTGTGGACAGAGAAAGGAACATTGTTTACAGATTATTCTGTCAGGAATGCAGCCAGATAGCCATCCAAGTGGGAACAATCCAGCACCTATTGGCCACTTGAGGCTAATGTGCACAAACCATTATTGTTTATGCCCCTGGGCTATCTCCTCTGCCATCATTGTTTTCCGTCCTCTTATAACCTGATTTGCTCCCTATTCTTAAATTCAACCTAATCTCCGGTTTCCCGCATGAGGCCAGAGACATGTTTTGTAGCAAGCAGTTCACTCTTATAAAGAAACCAGCACCCTTATGCTCTAAAAGGAGGATGGCAAGAAGGCAAGTGGGTTTGCAGAGAGGTCAAAAAATGTTAAACTACACCTTCCAAAATCAAAACAGTGGTCAAAACTGTGGGATTGAAACCTCACCACTGGGAGCAGGGCTTTGATTGATCCCAGAATGATGGTCACCATCTTGACTTTTTGACAGTCCCAGCAGATGCCTTGCATGCATGTCTGGCTGGCTGGCAGAAAATCTAATTTGGATTGAACTCAGGAAGCCTTTAGAAAATCCATTTCCATTTCCTTCTGGCTGAACAAAATTCTGCAGCAGTAAAGAATAAACAAGTATATTAAAAGTGGTCCCATAATGAATCTTTTCAGGTAAGCATATAGGATCTAAGGTTATATATACAGACATACATTACATGTCCTTACACAACTTGTTGGTAAAATAATGATTATCATTTGAAATCCCATAGGCCTTCAGCACAATATTTATGTAATTAAAAGAAATGACTGGAGATTTAGACTGGAATTTATATATATATATATATACAAACTTGAAATTCAAAAATATGGTGGCTAATCATCTAAATTCTGTTCACACGTACAAAACTGAGTACTTCTTGCATTTGTCCAGAAGATGGCAGTGAATAAATGCTATACCAGTATTTTTACTAGAACTAGTTAATTCTTCCTTAAACCTTTTAATTAAAGGATATGTCATGATAAAATGTTTCTTAATTGTTCCTTCATTTACAAACCAAACTGTTTCTCATCTTATATCAAAAGGTGATATTTACAGTATCACCTTCTGGTTCACATTAAAGTCTATCTTAGTTTCAGAAAAAGCAGAAATGCCACTTAAATCTGATCAGCAGCCTTATTATTGTAGTGGATCTATTTTATTATTCCTATAATTTCAATCAACTACCTTTACGTTACTTGGATGCTTTTGATCTTATGTCACTGCTTCTGAAATCGTGAAGGATGCTCATCCCAATATCTTTCTTCAGGGAAACTACTGATGCAAAATTGAGTTTACTGTGGACAGTGTTTACTTAAACTTAATTAAACTGATATATAAACTATGTCACATTGCGCATGTGCATATGTATGTGTCTATCTCTATAGTTAAATGTTAGACTTCTGTACTAGAGGTAGTCTTTGACTTATGACCACATTGTTTAACAACTGAAATTCCAGTCCCAATTGTGGTCTTAAGTCAAGAGGTACCTGTATTCACAAGGCTGTTTAATTTGATATAGTTGTCAACTTATATAAAGAAAAATATGCATATCAAGACTGAAAAAAATAGCAATTTATTTTATTTCTAGCAAAACAGATTGAACATAAACATTGGGAAACACCTTTCAGTGATATGAGTTGATACTATATACTCCAAATAATTTTAATAATTTTATATCATCAGGATAATTCAGAATACCTTACTGGCACATCAAAAAGTATGTTGATTATATTATAGGCAATTACCACTAATTTCCACATGGAATATTGCAGAATTTCAAAAACTGATCAATTTTCAATTTGGTTGCTGAGAATTTGAAACAGGTGGTCCTTATTACTAGATGGAAAGTTTGAGAAAGTTTAACCTCCCATACAGTTTAGTTACAATAACATTGAGAACTGGAATTCTCTTTTCTATCAAGTTATCTACTATTTGTAATACTTTCCAAATTCATTTTGGATATGTGGGATATCAATAATGACTTAAATAATACCATATTTACTTAATAGAAAGGTGAGATTGCTTTTCATCATAATTAGAATGCAAATATTTATAAACTGATGGTGCAGTACTATATATTAGGGGTGACCTTTAGGTGACCAAGATGCATACTTAATACACACAAGCAAAGTCAGGATTTTTGAGGGGGTATCCTAGTTTTATGAAGGGGTTAATAAAGTGGTGTTTTTTTAAAGTGATGGATAAGAAACATATAGTTCTCAAACTGAAACATTTCAGAAAACTTGTATTTTTCATTCTTCATTTGTATTACCCCAATCTGGACATTCCTATGATGGTCCAACGTTTTTCTGGAATAGTATGCATTATACAGATATATTTTTAAATGATGCCAAACATATTTTAGAACTTAAATTACAATGGTTCTGTTCACATCTCAAAATAGGAAGAAAGGATGATACTGATTTTGGCAACTTTTATCAAGGGGGTCCCCAACAGCCTCCCAAATGGGAATCAGAGGCAATATGTAGCCAACAGGTGCTAAAATGCCTGCCCCTTCTAAACCATATGCAGAATGCAGAATAACGGAGTTGGAAGTGACCTTGGAAATCTTCTAGTCCAACCTCTGCTCAAACAAGAGACTCTATACCAGGGGTGTCAAACTCACGTCAGTGTCATGTGACATATCTGGACTTTTTCCCCTTTTGCTAAACCAGGCATGGTCATGACCATGTGGCGCATCTGGCCTGTGGGCTAGGAGTTTTTTTTTTTTTTTTTGGTAAAAGTTTTATTGATTTCAACAACAAACAAAAACACATAAGACATAACATAAGACATAACATAAAAACATCATCATCCTTCATAAATTTACAGACAGTGTATCGGTTGGTTTACCACTCCTTTTTGTGCATCCATTCATAGTCATCATAATAATTATATTACATAATAACTCATATTATCAATCAATAATTATATATCCTAATATCATTATTAAACAATCATTTGACTATAATTTTACTATTTCATACTTAAGCGAGATAACTATAATTTAGTTAATTTATTTTATAACAATTCATAAAATCATACCAAATCTATCTTAATAAAATATTCTAAAAATATTATCAAAACCAAGAAAAAGTGTATATTCATTATTTCCTAAATTTCTAAATATTCTATTATTATATTGTATTATCTAACCATTGATAAAAAAGATCCCAAACTTCATAAAATTGTTTATCTTCTTGTTCTCTAATTTCAAATGTCAATCTACTCATTTCAGCACAATCCAATATTTTCTTAATAATTTCTTCCTCTGCTGGTATTTTCTCACTCTTCCAATTTTTAGCAAATACAATCCTAGCAGCTGTTAATACATTTACAATCAAATACTTCAAATTTTTATTATATGTATCGGTAAGATTCCCAATAAAAAATCTCTGGTTTCAAATCTATATGTTTCTTTGTCATTTTTTCCAACCATATGCAATTCTAGTCCAATATTTTCTAGCGTCCTCACAAGTCCACCACATATGGTAATATGAGCCAGGTATCTGATGACATTTCCAGCACTTTTCAGATTTATTCTTGAACATTCTTGCTATTCTTGTCGGGGGGAAATGCCACCTGTAAAACATCTTATACAAATTTTCTTTATATGCTGTTGACATTGTCATTTTATAATTTTGAGACCACAACTTTTGCCATTTCTCTAAGTCAATCCCATATCCAAAATTCTTCCCCCAAGCAATCATCATTTCTTTAACTTGTTCATCCTCCAATTTAATTTCCAACAAATAATTATATAATTTTTTAATCACTTTTTCATCAGTACCTATCAAAATCCTATCTAAATCAGTCATTTTGTCATAAAATCCTTCCATTTTGGAATCTTTAAGATACCTTGAATGTATTTGCGCATATGAAAACCAATTCATCTTTATACCTTGTTCTTCTAAATTTTGCATCGTTTTAAGTTCACCCTTTTCATCTAGTAATTCCCCATATCTAACTGTTTGTTCCTTCTTATAAATTATAGGATAAGAAAAGGCTTCAATAGTTGATAACCAAACTGGAATTTTCAAATAACATTGTTTCTTAATTTTCTCCCAATTCAACCATAACGATTCCCGTATATAATGCCTTCTAAAATAACCCTGTGATTTAGTTCCCTTATACCATAGAAAAGCATGCCAACCCAATAGTAAATCATGTCCTTCTAATGCCAACAATCTAGTCTTTCTTAACGTTATCCATTCTTTAGCCCACATTAAATTTGCAGCTTGATAATACAACTCCCAATTAGGAAGACCAAATCCTCCTCTAATTCTAGCATCCTGTAAAAGTTTTAATTTTATTCTCGCTTTCTTACCTTGCCATATATACTTCAACACAATTTTATTTAATTCTTCAAAATAGTCTTTACCTAACCTAATTGGTATTGTTTGAAACAAATATAACATTCTAGGTAAAATATTCATCTTAATTGTTGAAATTCTACCTATCAGTGACAATTGTAAGTTTTCCCATTTTTTCAGATCAGATGCTATCTGCTGCTTAAGTTTAATATAGTTATTCTCTTTCAGTGTAGTACATCTTGACGTCAAATATATCCCCAAATATTTAACTTTATTCGTAACTTGAATTTTCAATAGGTCTGTCAGCTCTTCTCTTTGTCTTAATAACATGTTCTTTGTCAAAATCTTTGTTTTGTCTTTATTTATTTTCAAGCCAGCCATCTCACCATACATCTCTATCTTTTCGAATAATTTTAAAGCTGTCTCAAGAGGATCTTCCAGAATAAAGACCAAATCATCTGCAAAGGCTTGCAATTTGAATTCCTCCTTTTTAACTTTCATTCCTTTTATATTTGTATCCTCTCTAATATTTCTATTTAACACTTCCAAAGTCAATACAAATAACAAAGGAGATAATGGGCATCCTTGTCTTGTACCTTTTTTAATATTAATAGAGTCTGTAAGTTCTCCATCTATCATTACTTTTGCTGTTTGCTCATAATATATGGCTTCTATTGCTTGAATAAATTTTCTAGCAAAGCCCATCTGTTCCAATAATAATAGCATAAATCTCCAGTTCACGTTATCAAATGCCTTTTGGGCATCTAAGAATATCAAAGCCATTTGTTTTTCAGGATGCACCTCGTAATATTCCAATGTATCCAGGATTATCCTCATATTGTCTTTAATTTGTCTCTTTGGTAAAAATCCATTCTGATCAGGGTGAATAAAATTATTTAAATATTTTTTAAGCCTCTCTGCCAAGATTGAGGCAAAGATTTTGTAATCTGCATTCAATAAGGAAATAGGTTTATAGTTCTTAATTTGTAATGGGTCGATCCCTTCTTTTGGGATAAGTGTAATATAAGCTTCTGACCATGTTTTGGGTATTTTCTTATTTACCATAATTTCATTCATGACTTCTAATAGTGGAATGCTCAACGATTCTTGTAGTATTCTATAAAATTCTACCGGGAGACCATCTGGTCCTGGTGCTTTTCCATTGTTCTGTCTATTGAGTGCTTCAGTTAATTCCATCATTGTTATAGCACTTTCTAACATTTCCCCAGTTTCATCAGGTATCTTAGGTAGGTTAGCATTTTGTAAATACTGTTTAATTTTTCCCTCATCAAGATCCTCCTGTTTATATAATTGTCCATAAAAATCTCGAATGATTGCTTTTTTCTCTTTATTACCATAGCATACTTGACCTTGATTGTCTATTAACTGTAATATTTTCCTTGATTCTTTCTCTTTTCTCAATTTATATGCTAACCATCTACCTGGCCTATTTGCATCTTCAAAATAATTCTGTTTAGCACTTCTAATTTTTTGTGCCAGTTCTTCTTTCTCTGCTTGATCCATTTTATGTTTAATTATGTCCATTTTAAGTCTAATATCTTTTTTTTGTGGCGCTTTTTGTAATTCTTTTTCCAATTTTTTATGGTCTTCTTCTAGAGCTTTAATCATTTGCCTCTTCCTAATGTTCTTTTTCTTTGAATAGTCTATTATTAATCCTCTTGCATATGCCTTCATTGTATCCCAAACATTCTGTATTGAAGTGTCCTCTTTTTATTTACATTGAAGAAGAAGGCCAATTCTTTTTCCATCCATTGTGTAAAATTTTTTTTCCTTTAAAATAGTATTATTTAATGTCCATCTAGATCTTCTTTTTGTCCTTTCCATTTAATTGTCATTGGATTATGGTCTGCCCATGTACTTGTTTCAATATTTATTTCTTGAATATTAGATAATAATTCCGTTGATGTCCAAATCATATCTATTCTGGACCATAATAAATGTCTATTGGAATAAAAAGTATATTGTTGAGTTTTAGCATTTCTTTCTCTCCATATGTCTTTAAGATTTAATTCATCTATCATTTTAAAAAAGTTTTAGGGAGAGTTTTCCTATTTTGTCGTGTTGCTTTTACTGTATAATCCAATTTATTGTCTACAATTCCATTAAAATCTCCCATCATAAGTATATTAGCGTAGTCCAGTTCAATTATTTTCATGTGTAATTTTTATAAAATTCTTCTTGTTTATCATTTGGGGCATAAATTGCAACCAAAAGTGTTTTGTATTATTGTCCACTATTTCAACCATTAATACTCTTCCGTCTTCATCAGTAAAAGTCAGTTTTGCTGGAATAGTTTCCTTAATATACAAAACCACTCCTCTTTTCTTACAGTAAGTCAGAGAAGTGAATATTTTTCCTAATTTTGATCGTGCCAGTAGTTGTTCGTGTTGTTTTTAATGTGTACTTCTTGTAGGCAAATTATATCAAATTTTAGCTTCTCTAATTTATGAAAGGTTTTTCTTCTTTTAGTAGCTGAATTCAGTCCATTTATATTAATAGAAATCAATTTTTTTCCCTCCATGGTTATACTTTATATTTAGGTCTAACAGCTCTCGTGGATCTTACTTCACGTTGTTCTTTGGTCTCCACTTGTCCACCTATTGCACCTTCCTCTTTTCTCATTTCCATCTGGTCCTCTTCAGATTCAGTTGAAATGTTCTCTTTTCCTATCTCCATTTCTCTTCTTTCAAAGAATTCCTTGTAGAATATTTCTGCTTTCTCAATTGAATCAATTCTGTATCTCTGTTCTTGCCACGTAAACATTAATCCTCCTGGAATCAGCCATCTATAGTTCACCTCTTTTTCCAATAGCCTTTTAGTCAAAAATTGATATTCTCTTCTTATCTCTCTCACTTTTCTAGGTACTTGTTTTAAGACCACAATCTCTTTGTCTTTATACTTCAACACCCTCTCTTGCCACTTGTAGTATTTGGGTTTTAATAGTTTTTTTGGTGAATCTAACATGAACCTCTCTTGGTAGTTGGTTCCTCGTCGCATATCTTGTGAAAACTCGATATATCTCATCTACTCCATCCATCATCTTTTCTTCTGTTATTTCCAAGGCTCCAGCCAAGATTTCAATCATTACTGCAGCCAAATTTTGTCCTTTTTCCTCCTCAATATTTTGAAATCTAAGATAAAATTCTGACCTGTCCATCTCCCACTTCAACATCCCACTTTTTTCTTGTTCAACCGTTGTTAATCTATTATCGATATTTCCAATTATGTCATCTCTTTGTTTGTCTTTCTCTTCTATTTTTTGGATTCTCTCATCATGATTCACCATCATTTGTTGAAAATTTTCAAATTTTTCATCAATCTTCCCAATTCTTTTATCAATACTCTCCATTCTTTGTTCCATGCTCACTTTAAGATCTTGTATTCCTTGCATAACCGTCATTAAATCCATTTGTGCTTTATCTTGCTTTGCCATTATAGAAAGTCGTCCTCCAGTTGATGGGGAAACAGGAGCAGAAGTTGAAATGCCCGGAGGTAAAATTCTCTTACTCATTCCGTGATTCAGCGTCTTCCGGTTCTTTTAATCCAGTTAATAAGGTGACCAATTATAATCCAATTAGAAAAGGGAAAACACCAAAAAAAAAAAAAAAAAAAGCCAAAAGAAGTAAAAGCCCAAAATTAAAAAAGAAAAATTCTTCAGGTTCTTCAAGACCTTAATCCAATTGTGAAATACTCAATTATAATTCAGAAGTAAAAATTAAAAATGAAGAGAAAAAAGAGACAAAATAAAGCCAACAATGTAAAATAAAAATAATAATAATAATAAACAAAAAGAAGAAGTTCTTCAGGTTCTTCCCACCTTAATCCAATTGAGAGATCTCAAAAATACAAAATATCCATAAAAATAAGTCAGAAGTAGAAATAAGAAAGCAAAAATCCCAATAAAAAAAAAATAAAAGGGAAAAAATAAATATTCTGAGGCTTCCCCTTTAAAAATAAACTAAAAATGAGGTAAAATAAAAAAATAAAAATACGTATACCAATATTACAAAATGCTGTGGGGTTGGGGGGGAGGGATAGAACAATTGATAAAGAATAAAGAATAAAAAAAACACCCACTGCCTTTTATTTATCCAAGGCTCTTATTTGGCTTCTCCACACATTTCAAAGCCAAGCTTCAGATATTCAATTAATAATAGAAGTCCCGAAGAGCACCTGTATAAACATCCTCCAGTACTCTTCCCTCTATCTTCCCTTTATCTTATCACTTCAATAGCCTCGAAGAAGAAGTTTTTTCCCAGCTCTCAACTTCAAATAAAATATTTTCAAGCCTCTAGTTGGCAGTGTTGCAAAATTTCTTTTTTTAAAAAAAAAAACAAGTTTTATTAATTTTTAAAACACACAAATCATCATTATTCATTACATGTTTAAACCTTTTTTCATTGTAAATTTAACAAGTCAGATAAATTATGATTCTGTTTTAAACCATTTCCATATAACATACAAAAACCTCTTATTCAATTTCTCTTTACTTCTCTTTACTCTTATTCAATATCATTATTATTATTTCATCTATTTCTTTCTGACTTAGTTACCATTATTCTCATTCTATATTTCTGCAAGTTTTTACTGATTCTCCCCCCCAAAAAAACATATACACACAACACACAAAACATAAAAAAATCTTTTTGGAAAGTAACTTGGACCCAGGTATCTCTCTCTTCATGGACTTCAATTATATTCATGCTCATCTTACATATCATTACTTATTTTATTTACCATTCTAAGTCTTCTATATTAACTTCTCCACATATTTCACTCTTCTTAATTCTATCTTAATTAATCATCTTAATTTGAATCATTATATTTGTATCTTTTGTCCATTCTTTATCATCCCTTTGTCTCATTCCTTATAAAAAGAAGAAAAGAAGTTTCTCCTGAAATCATTAATCAGAGTATGATGCCTTTCTATCTCCCCTAAATTAATCAAATTAACCTTTAAAATAACATCCAATTCCCAATCCGATTTTGCTTGGTACATTCTATCTAACTAGTACATCCAGAATAATTAAATACATAATTAGACAATAAATCCAGATATTAAAAACAAATACTATAATAAAAATTTTATAATAACATCAATACCATAATCTTATTAAACTCTTTAATTAAAACAGTATTCTAAACCTCCCTTATTATTAAATTTTAAACCCAACCATTATTAAACATTTTAACATTTTAATCTCTTATCAACTCTTAAACCATTACAATACTACCATCTCATCTTATGTACCTTGCAAAATCTTTTTGAAGAAATTATACTTTATCCATTATCCCTAAAAAAAATTCCTTATTTCCATTTAATTTCAAAACATTGTAGCTTTTCTCCACCTTTTCCCTTTCTTTCTCCTCCCAACAAACCTTTCTACCCCCTTCTTCTAGCCTCTGCCTTACTGGCTTCCTTCTCTGTCGTGTTCCTTTTCCCTTTTGTTTACTATCATCATATTGATTTTGCACCTTATTTTTCCCTTTCTTAAATGTTTTTTAGATCTTAAGTCCTTTAGTTCTCTTCTTTTCTCTCTTCCTTCTTTCTTGATCAAATTCTGAGATTCATTAAAGATGGCTTCTTCCTTTCTTTCTTGTTCCTCTGCTGTCTTCATCTGTTGTAATGTTTGTTGATAGTTAGTAAGCGCCATTTCTAAAAAAAGGAAAGCTTCTTCCACACCATCTTTACCATTTTTTTTTTGCTTGCTCATATTCTTTTCTCAGTTCCTCAACAGAAAAAGCCATTATAAATCTTTTCTTTTCTTTTCCCCTTCTTTCTTCTTACAACAACCAGAATATTCCAAAGAAAATAAAAAAATAAAGCAGTCCCAAAGTTATCAGTCAGTCCAAACCAAGGCAGAGTTCTCACTTTCTCCTTCTGGGGTAATATCAATCAAAGAGAAAGAAAGTCCAATTCTGTTTAAAATCTTATTACAATATATTCTAGTCTTCAAATCCTTAAGGCATCTCCTCCAACAAAGTCTTAGCATACAAATATTTTCTTTTTAATCCTCTCTCTTCCCACTCATCGCTTTAAAACCACTTTTCACCTAAAAAAATAGGTTTCTTAATATCCAGTTATTTATTCCGTGAGGAAAAGAGAGTAAGCTATCCTTTCAGCACCATCAAACTGCCGTTTTTTTCCTCTTCTGGCAGGTATTATTCAGAAAGTCATACTTTTCAGGAATTTTATTAAATATGTCTTAGAGTCCTAGGAGCCAAGAAAAACTTTCTCCTTTCAAGCACTTTCTCCACTTCCTCCTGCGCATTCTTACCCAGCTGCCAGCTTCTTTGTGGCGGCCATTACGGACCGCCGCTGCACCATCCTGGGAAAAGGGGTTCTACCGGTCGGGGAGGGGTCTGCAACACCCCCAAACCCCTCTCCGGATCCCCCTACCTTCAGCTGCCCCTGCAGGCAGCCTAGCTCCGTACCCGTCTGGGTCGGAGCCCCTGCGCTGCTAGCGGCGGGGATCGCGCAGCTCGCAAATCCCTGCCGTCGTGAAGCCGACAAACCCGGAAGTCCCAGTGTTGCAAAATTTCTTAAAACCACTCCCCCTTCTTCCCCCTTAAAAAAGCCTAAAAAGAACAAAAATATATATATTTAATTTAAAAAAGAACAAAACTAAAGGGGCCTCTATTTTATAAAATATAAACAGTCAAAAAGGAGAAAAAAGAACTAGTAAATATAAAAGAAAAAACCAGTCTGCTTAACTAGATCACCATAGAAGTTCAATGAAAGAAAAAAAAAAGGTAAAAATAAAAAGCCAAGCCTCACTTTGACATTTCTCTTTGAAAATCGCCGCTAAGTCAGTTTTGTCAATAATCTTACAGTTTTCTTCTCATTCTTAGAGTGTCCTTTAGTCCCAATATTAATATTAAAAAAAAAAAGTTCTCACCAAGCCAATACACTTTTTCTTACGATCTCTTCCTTCCGGAGCTGTCCCAGCTTCAGCAGCTTAATGGCTGCCTCCCCGCCGATGGTAAAAGGGCTTCTTCTGGATCAACCAGGGACTTGCAATGTCCCCTGGGATCTACAGAACGCGCCCCTTACTATCACCGTCTCTCACGGGACGGTTTAGGTCCGTTGGGACCGACCAGGAGCGGGGATATCAGCAGCTATCTCAGAGCCCCGAGATAGCAGCTGTATCGCAGCGACGAGACTCTCCCCAACAGCCTCCCAAATGGGAATCAGAGGCAATATGTAGCCAACAGGTGCTAAAATGCCTGCCCCTTCTAAACCATATGCAGAATGCAGAATAACGGAGTTGGAAGTGACCTTGGAAATCTTCTAGTCCAACCTCTGCTCAAACAAGAGACTCTATACCAGGGGTGTCAAACTCACGTCAGTGTCATGTGACATATCTGGACTTTTTCCCCTTTTGCTAAACCAGGCATGGTCATGACCATGTGGCGCATCTGGCCTGTGGGCTAGGAGTTTGACAGCCCTACTCTATACCATTCTGGGAAAATGGCTCTCCAATCTTTTTTAAAACCTCCAGTGATAAGAGCACCCACAACTTCTGGAGGCAAAGCACTTTCACTGGTTAATTGTTCTTGCTGTCAAGAAATTTCTCCTTAATTCTAGGTTGGCGCTCTCCTTGATATTTTATCCATTACTTCTTGTCCTGCCCTCAGGTGCTTTGGAGAATAGGTTGACTCCCTCTTCTCAGTGACATCTTCTTAAATATTAGAAGATTGCTATCATGTCACTCACTAATCCTCTTAGTTAGACTAGAAATACCGGACTTCCGGTGACGAGATATGGGCAAACGGAGGTGCTGAAGCTCGCTCTGGGTTTCATGCTATCTCCTCTTGCTGTTGGAGTGACTCTTAGGGGTGCACACATCTTGTAGAGAAGTGTGCCAATGTGGGGAGACTCAAGTCGTGGTGTGGAAAAGGCGATTCTCATTGCGACGTAGAGAAACCCTGTGGAGACCGACAACAAGAGACTGTCAGCAATGGCAGTCCTAAAGCCTTGATTGTTGCATACAAGAGGAAGCGAGTGAGTGACAGTGTGGTGAACGAAGAGTGCGAGTGAAAGAATTTGCGATCCTGATTGAGCGTTGAATATTGGAGTATCTTAGTTGGAGCGAAGCCCAAAAACAGCGGCCAAAGCAGGTATGAGCAGCGGTGAAAGCGAAAGGGCTCGTGAGACGGAAGAGGGTAAGGATGCGAGCGATCGGACAGAGAAGATAAGAGAATCGGAGGAATCTGAGAGACTGATAATAATTGGGGGAAAGAAAAAAAAAGAGAACAATAATTTAATTTAAGGGAACTTTGAAGGATTTGAATTGTGGACTTTGGGGAAAATTGGAAGGACGAACTTGAGATGGGGGGAGACTTGAAGTAAGGAATTAAATTACAACTTTAAATATTCCACGAATGAAACTGAATAATTTACTAGTCTCCTTTTGGATTATTGGACTGGAGCTGTTGCAAGTGGAGAAGATTTATTAAAGAAAGACTATTTGAATCTAAAAATTGACTTCTTAAACTTTCAAACAAAAGGAGAAATGACTACAGCGGAAAGTGTGGTGAGATAGTGAAATCAGAGACATTACTCAGCAACTCTGTACTTCCGGTGCACTCGGTGAAGGAATCTTGAACTGAACAATTATATTAAGACACTTTAAGCTTTTAAATTTGCGGATTGCAACAATTACTTCTTGACACCAACTTAACTGATTTTTGAATGTGGTAAATGTAATTTATATATATTTAATTGATACATTAGTAATATTGTAGTTTATATTTGGTTGTAACACACATAAAAAAGGGAGGTGATAATTATTTAGGTGTAGATATTTGAATATAGGTGTTGATTAGATTGAATTAAATAATTGTTATTGTGATTATTATAGATTAATTCATTAATTATTGTATAGTAAGGTTGATATATCTATATTTAGATTTGTAAATATTTGAAATATTATTTTATAACACTATTTTGAGATTTGGGATTCTATAGCATTTATAGATATACAGGTCAATAGTATTTAAATTTAAACAGAGGAATTTGATATGTTATTAAGATTTACAAATCCAGATATTTGATTTAGAAATTAGCTGTAAAAGTGGTCTGGAAAATATATATATATTGATAAGAGAGGTTAATCCTGTAACATATCATATTATTCAGCGTAGTGGTCATTTATAGTTGATATTTCTTAATAGTGAATGTTAATTTGGGACAACATATTTAATATAATACAAAAACAAAAACAAATTTTACAAGAAATGACCTCCGTCACTAATACAATGCTTAAAACTGGAAAGAAGACTTCTTCAATACAAACAACTTCAATGCCATCAACCTCAGTGATGGCACAAAAGACAACTGAAGAAACTTTATCTGGAGAAAAACAACCTATCATCACGAATGCCAATATTCAATCGACCCTTCTTACTTTACAAGAGTCCATGCTGAAGCTGCAGGAAATAGTGGTAAAAAATCATATCGAATCAAGAGCTGACACAAATGAACTAAAAGAAAAGATGGGAAACTTAAAGGCAGAAATGAAACTTGACATCCTAAAGTTGGATCAAAAAATTTAAACAATACAACAAGCACTAGAAAGGAATAAAACAACAATAAAGGAGGTTGAGAAAAGAACGGAAAAAACAGAAAAGAAGCTGGAAATGGTTGGTCAGCAATTAAGAAATGTGAGTAAAGAAATGAACGATTCCTTGGTATATTTGGAAATGGATAAGGCCGCCGCATATCTAAGATTCCAAAATATAATGGAATCTAAAGAAGAGGACTTAGAACAAGTGATGGCAGGAATATTAGCAGATCTATTGGAAAAAGATAAGGACAATATTCTGAAAGAGTTAGACGAAGTATACAGAGTGAGCACAAATTACGCAAGATGACATAAACATCCAAAAGAGGTCCATGTGAGATTTGCCAGAAGGAAAGTTCGAGATATGATATACAAAATTTCTAGAGAAGAAACAATTACATACAAAGGGAAATAAATCTTGGTGCTTAAACAAATCCCAAGAAGAGTGAGAGAGCAGAGGCGAGATTATAAATTCTTGGTGAACCAATTAAACCAAAAAGGTATCATATTTAGACGGCTAATCCCAGAGGGAATGCTAATCACTTGGGAAGAAAGAAAAATTAAAGTAGACTCCATGGGAAAAGCCCAGGAATTCTATGAACGATTGAGAGGCCATGAAGAATCGAGTAGTAGAGACGAGTTAGAAATGAATTTGCAAGACGACCAAGACTACCAAAAAAATAGAGATGGGAATTGTAGGAATTTGAAAAAGAAACATCAAGAGAGAGAAGAACCGAAGACGCACAATCAGCCACAAAGAGAGACAGGAGTAACTATAGATAGATATGGCCAGGACAAGAAAAAATTTGGAATTTATACTAAGGCACAACAAATAGATAAACTTTTATTAGGTCCAGATAAAAAAAATATAAGTAAATTTTATAATTATTTACTAGAGACGGAATTAGAAGAGGAAGTAGTCAAAGGCAACATGATAGCTTAGAGAAGAAACATAGGACGTAGCATTACATTATTAGAATGGGAAAAGGTTTGGACAAGGAATAATAAAATTACAAGATCAGCAGCATATAAAGAAAATGCCTATAAAATGTTTTATAGATGGCATCTCTCACCCTCGAGAATAGCGAAAATGTCTCCTAACATGAATCTGAATTGTTGGAAATTTAAAAGAAACAGGGAACATTTTTTCATATGTGGTGGTCCTGCACTGAAGCCCAAAGATACTGGCATAGAATAAAAAAATGGTTAGAGGAAATAATGGCGGAGCAAATTGAATTAAAACCAGAATTCTTCCTATTGGGGATATTTAATAGACAAATTCCTAAAAATGTCAAATATATAATACTGCATATTCTTACTGCAGCCAGAATAACCTTTGCACAGTGTTTGAAACAAGCAGATATTCCAACAGAGGAGATGGTTATACAGAAGATAACAGCCTGTGCAAAGATGGACAAGTTAACCTTAGCACTTAAGGAAAAAGAAACATCAGATTATTATAGAAGCTGGGAATGCTGGTATGACTGGATAGAACAAAAATAGAAAATATATTAGTAAACAATGTAAAATGTAAATCATAATTATATATTCGCAATAAGATGTATTTGTAAATGTATCACCAATATTGATAACAAACAAGGAACCATAGACTGTCCATAGTAGAATTGTTAGTTTTTTAATCATCTTTTTTTCTATTTTTTTTCCTTTTGTGTGTGTGTTGTGTTTGTTTGATATTTTGGTTTTGTAATCAATAAAGTTTTTTTTTAAAAAAAAAAGACTAGAAATACCCAGTTCCTGCAACTATTCATGTTTTAGCCTCCAGCTTCCTAATCATCTTTGCTACTCTTCTCTGCACTTTCTTTCTAGAGTTTCAACATCTATTATGGTGACCACACTATTCCCAGAAGGTGGTTGGGTGGGTTTCCAAAACAGTATAAAGTAGTGTAAACACTTCAGGTAACCTTCATACTATCCTTTTGTTCATGCAGCCTAGAACTGCACTGTAAGTTCCCCTAAATTTCTTTTCAATTTCTTATGCAAGGAAGTTCTCCTAATTCTTTTTAGACGGCTTTACACAAGATTACACTATAACAAGCACGTATCTGCTCCAGTCATCTTCTATGTATAACTAAGATGCCATATTTGGCCGATTTACTGCTCTGTCTCTTCGCGTCCTCTTTACCGCCCTTATTACTGACATGTGGGCAGAGATGAAATCATCCTTTCTTCAGCTGCTACAACTTAATAAATATCTCAAGCGCAGACTCCTACGGCACAGGAAGGCAGTCTTGGCAGCTTTGTAGAAGTGTGGTTTTGCAAGCTGGGACTAAAAAAAACCCACCAAGCCTAAAAGTACGCATCAGGACTCCAGCCTGAAAAAGAGACTGCCAGGTTTCCTATCGGATCTCTTCCACGGTCCTCAGCCACACTTTCGAAAGGAAAACCTCGCGTTTCCTACGCCGCCTCTCCAATAAAGAGTAGCGGGCGCGTCCATCAATAACGGGCCTAAAAGAGCGCACGCGTCGCACTCCCAAACACGCCAATTTTCACTGCGGCGGTTGCGCATGCGCTGGCGAGAGCGCCCAGGGTAGTGAGTCTCCGTGACTCTTGAGGGCGGGCGGGCGAGCGAGCCGGGTTGAGGTGGCGGCGAGGGTGGCTGCTGCCATGTTGTTCTCTGTTGGTTTTCGGACTGCCTTTCCACGCTTGGTAAGGAGGGGGCCGGGAAAGGTTGGCGTCCTTCAAGGAGCAAGTGGGGCTCCGTTAAAGAGCTCGAGGGAGAGTTTGAGCAGCCAAGGGCATCGTGGCCTTCCTTTCCGGGAAGGGGAGGAGCGTGAGGTTCGGGCTGTTGTACCTCACTTCCTCGGCGGAGGAGAAACGAAGGGCGGATGTCAGAGCAACGCTGTTTTCTACAAGCGGCGCGCGTAAGCCGGCAAGCGAGGGAAAGATGGAGGCGGAGCGAACTATGCCTTTATATCGCCCCGAAAATCAGTCCGTCTTAATTCTCAGATTCGTTCCGTTTTTGCTAATTCGCGTGTGTCGAACTAGGCGATAGCGGCTGAAATATTTGCAATCGTCATCATCGCCCGAACGGTTTTTCTACCTCTTGGCTTCCCCAAAGGTCGTCGTCTCGCGTTAAAATACACCCTTACTGATCAATGGTACACAGGAGCTGAAGCTGTATGCAGAGTAATGCAGGCAGCATTTTCTACGTACATTTGAGTTGGATAGTTACACGTATGGGAAACTGCTGTGGTCTCTTATCCTATTGGCAAGTAGCATTGGTGTGGAAGATATATGAATATTGATTTTTAAAAGAAACTTGAATCTTACAGATCAAGAGTTAGAAATACAAAACTCAAAAGATTTACTGTCCATTTTTCCTTTTCATAATGTCCAAGATACTGAGTGCTTCCTGATGCTATCTTTATTTTTTAATAAACAAAAGGAAATAGTATACCAGGCAAAGACATGGACAGTATGTTTATGTTTGTTCACTATGCATTATTTTTGTATTTGTATGGCCTGGTTGATTTAAATGGACTTTGCTCATTGCAGAAAAAATTTGCTACCCAGGACACTGTCAAACTTTCAAATAAATCCATTAAACTAGCAGTCATATCTTGTTTAATGTTTCCTTAATCAAAATTATATGACAGTCAGCTATATATCTGGCTAATAGCTGCACCAACATCATTTTTAAACATTCATACTTCAGTACATTTGCTTGTATGTCTGTTGTATCTACTGCATATTGTCTCTTGCATGGAGGCTATCAAAGTATAGATTATTTCATGGAACTGAAGAGGTCATTTAGGCCAATTAGGCTAAGCCGTTCACTAAGTGCTGAAATAGAAATTAAGGTACATCAAATAGTCTGAAGGCATTTATTAATCTTGCCGGTTGTGTAACCCTTTTCATAAATTTGGTAAACAACAAAAAATCAAGCTGCCATCTCAATCATCTTGCTACACCCCACTCTATATTTTCTCATGGCTAAATATAATCTTTCTCCATATGACTTAACTTTTTAGTCTGCAAATCATCCCAATGCCATTCTCTGAATTACCTTATTTCCTCAGAATCTTTTAAGGTAGAGGGAGCTGCCTAGAACTAAACACTGTGTTTTGAGATGCTTTATTCTGCACACACTAACTAAAATGGGTTAAACACAACTGAGCACAACTAAAAGTGGCATTCTTAATTTCCTGGGTTTGGAAATTATATTCTGTTGCTGAGATCTAAAATTGAAATATTTTTTACCATCAGATCATATTGTTATTCCAAGATTATATTTCACAAGAATTCTTACCAAACAAGCAAAGAACTTTTTCTTTCTGATTTGATGTTACCTAAATAAAACTCTTTACAATTTTCTGATAGATTTCATTCCAGTTATTCACTTTATTTGTTCTATTATTTTCAGTTTGTATCTCTAATGTGGCAAAGTGTTGAATTTGATTTCAGGCTTCTAAGAAATTAGCATACATATCTCACCTAATTGAGTGTTCTGCACAACCTCAATAAGCATTTCCTTTGTAAATATTAATAACATGTTTAGAAAATCCAGAAGGGATCCTTGTGGCATCTGACTTAATATTTCTTTTTAGTTAAGATGTACTGATTGGAAAAAACCTGAGATCATCATCTCCAATTCCCTGCCTACTGCAGAAATCCACCTAAACATCTGACTGATGGTCTTTATTTAAATGCATCCAGAAAGAGAGCCACCCATCTCTTAACCAGTCTTCCATAATTGAAACGCTCTTATCATTAGGAAATATTCCAACCACCAATTCTGTCTTCCACTAATTCATTATTTTTTCTATAAACATTCTAGTTGTTTCCAAACATTTGATGCTCTAATGAGTTTTGCAAGGAAACACTTTTTTATAATCAATACACACCATATGCAAATTGGGATTTCAGCTGTTGTAATTCTCCAATATTTTATCAATCAGATTTTGAATTTTTGGTACTCTTTTTCCTTTTCTCTCTCTGTCCTACTGGAAAGATATTATTTTCTTCTAAATCTTTATTTGTCTACTATTATGCTTGTAAATAAGTCAAACAGTATGTTATTGGCCTATAATTTCCTGGTGGTGTCCCTTTTGCTGGGTCTTAACTAACTTTTTAATTAACTTACCACTGAATATTTTGTTACGTTTTTGCAAAAGTAAGACTGCAAGATTCTTAGAATCCATTAGGAAAATTACATGATCAAAAAGAGGTCGCATTAGTGTAGCAAGATAGGTTCTGATTTCTGAGAATTGCCACATTATTTTCAGGGTACCGTATCATTTTATTATCTGCTCTAGAATCTTCCTAGATATTGAAATTGTACCAACTAGTCTATAGTTCGTTGGAGGTTTCTCTTTTCTTTGGGCCATTTGCTATCATTCATTCAGCTGTTATTTTATCAGTTTTCCAGAATTCCTCAAGAATACCTATAGTCTCAAGAATACTATAGCCAGTTCATTTGGTCTGGAGTTTTAAACTCATTCAAAGGAATACTGTGTTTCTTCAGCATGTTTCTGTTGAATGCCTTCTCATTGTCATTCAGTTTTTGTTCAAAAATGAACAACTTCCTTGTTGCAATAATTTTCCAATCCATTTTATTAGGACTGTTTTAGACTTTTTAAAGAAACATAAAATTATTATGAAGATAACAAATGTTACTTTTCAGAACTTGCAGTTTCTTTAGCATGCCAGCAGATAGTAAATCAAACTGTTAGATATTTCTATATTAAAGATTTGTAATCTAGTTATCACAATTTTATTCATGTAAGCAGATGTATAGAAGGGGATGATTATGGTTGGTTATTATGTCACAAAAATACAGAAGATTCTGTTGATAGGATGCCTTTTTTAGTTCCTGTAGAAAAGGAGCCTTATAGGGATTTCTAAAGAGCAGGCTACAGCAAGATGAAATTCAAGCTGTTTATCTTTCCTGCTCTACCTGCAGTTAATTTCTTTTTTTGAATCATAGAGATTTAGAGGTAAAGGGCAAATTTGAAACACTAATACACATTACAGATATTATCTATTTTTGCATTTAATACTATATATTTTTTGTTTATATGTGGTGTAGACAGATTATCAGCAGTACAGTAACTTAAAATAGACCCATCTAATTCAGTAAGGATTTAAGCATAATTTAAGATTGATTAGATTTCTTAGTTGTAATTGGAAATACAAACTATTTGCTTTGTATGAAATATTTGTAGGTGACAAATATCCGCTGCCTTCTTACATCAGCAGAATGCAGGAGTAGTGCTGGAACTCTATTTGTGGTAAGTAGTTTGCATAAATGATTATACAAAACGTTAAGTAAAATGGAAAAAATGTGGCTTTTATTTGTGTGCAACTTAGCATTTATAACATTACACTTTTCTATTAGTAATAATAAAACCGCTATACATAGTCTTGTAGATGATTGTATATATATTATTGTACTTGGCCAATGTATCAATCTGCTGAGTTATGTTTACTTAGAACATAGATCCTCAAACTACGGCCTGCAGGACAGATACAGCCTGCCAACTCAATCTATCCAGGCTGTGCACACTGGTGATTAAGCCCCTCCCCCTCCCCGCCACTCCTTGCATGGCTGGCTGCGCCGCCTGCATCACCCCTCCTCCAGCTGCCCCCCTTATCTTCCAGCCCGCGGGGGTCTGCTCACTACAAAGGTAAGGGCGAAGGGTGAGGTTAAGGTCTGTTCACCGCAAAGGTAAGGCTGAAGGGCACAGGCTGGTGGATGGGCGGGCCGGCTGGCTTAGTGGCAATGCCGGCAGCACAGCTATGTAGTCCCTGGCCACTCCTAACAGCTGTGCTGCTGAGAATCCAGGACTCCAAGTGGAAATGCGAGCTGGGGGAGGGGGCTGAGCGGCATCAACCTTACTTTCCAGCCTGTGGCAATTGAAAAGTTCACCATGGCTGCCCGCGAACATAAGGCTAATGGTGGGGGAGGGAGACACGCTCTGCGCCTACTGCATTCATATGTAGTTTTGGAGTGTCGGTCGTTGTTCGAACAGTCATTTCTTAAGGACTACCTGTACTATAATATGAGACTGGGTACAATAATTTATATAGCTTTAGGTGATCAATTAAACGACATGCAACTGTATAGGTTATCATAAACTTTTATTTTTCAATTCTGCATCCAATTACTGCAACATTCACTTATTGCAATTTGCTTACATAATAAACATGTAAGTTGAAACACTGATGATCAAGTATTCACTATTAGTATTCTTTTTTCATATCCCGTGTGATATAATTAAATAACATGATGCAACATTTCTGAAACTACTGAGTGATGATGCATAGAAGATGGTTCCAGTAATTCAGTTGCTAGTACAGCTTTTCATATTTTTGTAAAATGAATCTCATGAAGGATCATAATTATTAAGATACAGGAGCTATAATTTTTCTGTATCTAACCATCTTTTCATTTTATTGTATACAGCACAGAGATACTGCTGAAAACAACCCAAATACCCCCTTTGATTTCACTCCTGAAAACTATAAGGTATGCTTTCTTTATTTTGTTATTAAATTATTTGGGCTTTTATGCCATTTAGTCCCTTTTTGATGATTTTTCATGTTTTGATGAGTGAAATGCTGTATTTCTATTTCAGTAAAATTGGTTATTGTAATATTTATTTTCTTTAATAATAGAGGATAGACGTAATAGTAAATAACTACCCAGAAGGACATAAATCTTCGGCAGTAATCCCAGTCCTGGATTTAGCTCAAAGACAACATGGATGGTTACCTATATCAGCTATGAATAAGGTACTTATCTTTAATTTGATATTTTAGCATATTTATAACCCAACAATATTAACACAAAATAATGTTAATATTCATTAGGTACCTCTCTTAAAACAAATAATTTAGAATGTTGTCAGATCATATAAGGAAGTTTTTCAATCTTAAAAATATTCAGATAATTTTACAGTATTTACTGACTTCAAGTTGCACTCTGTGCAATAATTCTGTGAGTTATAATTTAAGAAAAATAAGATATTGAGATATTTTTATTCCTTCTGCTTAAAGTACCAATATATATGTAAATATATTATTCAAATAAAAAAATGATCTCCTATTTATAGGTTGCTGAGATTCTACAAATGCCTCCTATGAGAGTTTATGAAGTAGCAACATTTTATACAATGTTTAATCGTAAGCCTGTTGGGAAATATCATATTCAAGTCTGCACTACCACACCTTGTATGCTTCAAGATTCAGATAGTATATTAGAAGCCATTCAGAACAAGCTTGGTATGAAACACTTAATTTTCCTGTATCATGAGTCTGTTCATGTTGTATTGACTTTTCTTACTTAACCCAATTTATATTTGTACTCAAATATGAAAAGCATATTTGCAAAGAAACTCAATCATGACGTTACCCTTATACTCTGGAGAGCTGGACAACAGGATTTTTTTAGTTGTTGATGGTGGAGCTGCCTAGTCTGAGAGGCTGGTTTACAGCGAAGAAGAAAAGGGTGGAAAGGAAATAAAGGAAATAAGAGTCTGAGAAAACAGAAGCCAGTAATTTGAGAAGTTAAGGGAGGTAGTTCTTGAATATATCAGCAATATTGGTAATTCAGTGAAGTGATTGTTGAATGAGATATCATGTGACTGCTCAGGTGACTGCTTTGTTCCGAGTTATTATTGACCAATCTAACAGGTTAAGTGATTAAGAGTCCCAGGTAGGGTGTGGGATGCCTCAGGGTGTAGGGGAAACCCTGGGAGGATCCATTCAGGCCTTAAAAATCCTCCCTGCCAAAAAACCAAAATTTTCAGCCTGAGTGAAAGAATTTTCAGCCTGAGTAGAAAGACATTTGCATGCACCCTCCATTGGGTCTTTCAGGGCCTCTCCAACCTCTCCCCTCCCCCAAGGAATCCTTTGCTCCTTACTGCATTGCCCATCTGGAAAGGATTACAAGTATACCAGTAGTGCATATCTGCAACTTCCCCACACACTCCATAGCATATTCCACCCACCTCCACTTGCACAGCACCATAACACACTCTCCCCTTTCAACTGGAAAGAATCCAAAGGCAAGATACAGATTAATGAAAACAAATCTGTTCTTGTAGCTTGAAAGCCAAAATGCTAACACACAACCACCCCACCCCACCCAATAGGGAATAATGGAGTTATAACCCGTTTTCTGATTAAACATCCCAGAAACTTTGATCTCTTTTGTGTACAACTACTAGTGTCTCATCAGTATGATTTAGTTTTTCTGAATATATTTAAGTTTTATTATACTGTCAAAATTAAGTAGATCTTGTTCACCCACTATTGATCTCACTATTGATATCAATTGTAATATATTACTGTACCTTCTTCTGTTCGGTTCTTTATTTTTGCTTTATTTTAATGTTTAATTTTTTGTGCTGGTCCGTGACCATAATAAAGATCAAATCTTTTTAAAGCGTGCGTGCATGCACATACACACGAATAGAAAAGAGAAACAAAAGTAAAAAAACTCACACTTTTAATGTTTTTTGTAATAACAAACAGTCCTAATGAAATCATTAAAAAAAAAAAACCAGGACCTTGGTGACCCAGTATTTCCATTAAAATGGCTATAATAAAGCTGATTTTAAAATGTAGCTGTACTATCAACATATTTTTCCAGCTTCTATTTCCGATTTTTGAGAAGAAGACACTAACGTTTTGGCTTTTTGTGGTATGAGATCCGTTAAGGGACAAGATGCATACATTTAAGCTTGTTGAAATTTAAGATACTACTTCATTCTTCTCCAGTCCACAAAATAGTTTCTTGTGAAGTTTATGAAATAAAATTAATGCCTTCATTTAAGATAACTTTTGGCTTCTTGTATTATCTAACGGCCAGCTATATACCCATACATTCCTATAAACAGGATTGCAACTCTAGTGGCGAGAACAGGTTGGGAAACATATGCTAATTTAATAAAGTAAATTCAATACTGAATTATATAAACTGCCATGATCTATTTTGGAACATTGTATTGGGACAAATGGACATAAAGTTTTCATGTTTACAGTTTGCTTTATTATAAATCAAACTAATTTGTCTTGCCTCAGGTATAAAAGTTGGGGAAACTACATCTGACAAACTTTTCACTGTAACTGAAGTTGAATGTTTGGGAGCTTGTGTAAATGCACCAATGGTACAAATAAATGACAACTATTATGTAAGTAGAAATAAGCCTTAGATTTTTCAGTGTATCCATTTTGTATACGCTTGTTGCCTAGAAATATTAAATTAGCATAAACAGCAAGGGTATGAGTTTTCATATGATATTCTAATGAACAGATTTATTGAAATTTTATATGAATTAGGTCAGTGGTTCTCAATATTTTATTTGTTGTTCCATCATGATAAAAAAAAAAGTCATTTTTTTTTCAAGAAGGAAGTTCAGAGTTTCAGGCACTTTGCTTATTATATTATTTATTGTGCTATGAAATTCTATACATTTTCCAACATATAAAGATCAGATATATGAATACGGTTACGCTGTCTACCAAGCATAGAACAATATATTTTCTGCAAGATCAAATCTGGGTCAGTCACTGGGACCAGAGATTTAGTCTTCCAAGCTTTTGGACTTGTGTTGGAGCCCGTCCTCAGGAAACCTCTCTCTACCAGAATGTGAGCTATTCTATGATTGTATTTATATGGTGCCTTCCTATTGGTTGATTGGTGTACTGTCAAGTCCATGGCTTCTAAATACCTGGTAAGCTGGTGGTAAATCAGTACTCTGTTGACTGAGAAGGAGCATGTTCCCTAGACTTCAGTCATTTCCCCGGCTATGTTTCTACCTGCACAGTCAACAATCTTACTGGTAATAACTGCAAAATTGACTATATGTTCTTGTTCATAGCTATGTGAGGTTACCAATGAGTTTGAGTCTACTTGTCTGACCACTTGCTTGTATTCTTGTGATCTGGTGGTTAGCTTCCTCTCTGTCCATCCTACATAGTCATGGGGCAAAATCCATGCAGGGAATCCAGTAAATTGCATTAGAAATATCTCCTACCTCCATGTGATCTTTGCAATGCATGATTTGTCCTCATACGGTAGCCACTGGGCAGTATGCAATGCCCACTTGCAGATGTCAGAAGCTGCATTCTACTGCTACTGAAATGTTTTTGATATATAGCAGGGTGTGCCATATAGTCTTACACCTTCTTTCTTCATTTTTCTTGTGTGTTGCATAGGTATCTTGTAATAAATGCTTGTGGGTACCCATTTTGCCTGAATTGTTCATGTAGGTACCTTCTTTCCAGTTATCTAGCTTGCTGTGTACTACACTACATGAGTTTTCACCCTGCATTTGGTGTCCTGAGGCAACATTTTTTGTGACAGTAGATGGTTACTGTTGAAACTAAGAGTATGTGGAGTATTGGTGGCCTTGCAATAAATCCTGGTTTCTAGGCTTCTATCTTCCTGCCTATTGACAAGCATATCTAAAAATGGTAATTGTCTAGCTGTTTCTTCCTCCATTGTGAATTGTATGTCCGGAAAGATGAAGTTCAGTACAGTATGAAAATCTTTCAGTGCATTTCTTTTGTTGATGTTGCCCACATAGGAGCACCAAAATTTAGATGTGTAGTTTTGAAATGCGTGATGTTCTAGTTCGCACAGCAGTTTTTGCAATGACTCCTGATACTGGGGATCCCATAGATGTCCCTTCTTTTTGGTCATACACCTCCCTTTTGAACATGAATAAGGTATGCTGGCAATACTGGAGTAACTTCATGATTTGTGTCCCTGGTACTCTTCTGGTTTTTAAAAATCTATTATTTGTATGCTAAATGAGGAGGGGTGGATGTAAATAGGGACACTATGTCAGAGGAAATCATGATCTCATCAAGAGTCACATTTAAACCTTGTAGTTTTGGCAGCACAAGGAAACAACAGCTAATTGCCAGCCATCAATACACCAATCAACCAGTAGGCATCACATAAATAAACATAGAATAGCCCAAAGGACACATTCTGGTGAGAGAAAAATTCCCTGAAGATTGGCTCCAACACAAGTCCAAAAGCTCAGAAGACCTCTGGTCCCAGTGACCGATCCAGATTGGATCTTGCAACATTATCCTGGGACATGTATATTTGCCTTCATTCGTAATATATTTTCTGCCCTTTAAGCCAGCTTGCATTCTGCCTCTGAAACCCTGAAGTAGATGCCACAAATGTTTCCCATGCATTATTAAAAATGATAATCTTATACAGACATCCTAGGTAAATTTTGATGTGCTAAGCAATCACAATTATTTTTTAAACTGTAACTGGTTTAAAAATTAAATTGCCTCAGAAATTGCTTCCCCCATTATCAACAATCACTTTTGTTTGTGGCAAAAAAATAAATAGAATGTAAGAAACAAACAGACATAATGCACTCAAATAAAATAAATAAATAAACCCCCAAAATTGTATCAAAACTAAAAGTTAAAAGTAATGATATGTTCTTCAGTGTGCTGATGAGAGAATCCAGGAACTCTTTGTCTCGTCGCTCATTAGACTTGAGTCCAAGTTCTGAGGACACACCTACTTTGCCTGTGGTCCCATTTTTTACTCAGTCTTTTGCTCAGGTTGGACGGGTTTTGGTCTAGATCCTATTTCAGCTTTTTCTTGAGCAAATACAGAGTAGCGTTCCTGGATTGTCTTTCGGATGTCAGGAGTCGTCCTCTTGCGATCGGTTGGCTGGCTTCCCCGGTCTGACCGGCATAGCCTCCACTGCCCGAATTAGCGTGAAAGAGCCTAGCTTGATTCTGCTGGCAACTGAGGACTTCCCTTTCCTAACAGGGATCGCTCCATCCTGAGCGTTTGCTAGGAGTAAGAACGGTCTTGGTGTACTCCCCCACTAAAAAAGATACCTCTTCAACAAACAAAACAAGCAAAACACCTGCAATTCTGTCCAGCTGTCTATTATAGCCAGTTCCCTATTCTTTTAGTGACTGGCTATGCCTAAGTATAGCTCTATCTAGAAGAGAGGAAGGTACGACAAAATAACACAGCTTGGATTCTTATTAAGTAGTCAAGAACATTCATAGGTAGAAAGGCTACTAGAGGAAGCTTAAAGACTTGACCCAACAAATTTCATTGTCTAATAGCAGCAAAGATTGCCTCCATGAGGAGCAAAGCATACTTAACAGTCTGGTTAAGATTATGACCACAATTGAGCCCCACATATTTATTGCTAAACAAGACAGTTAAGTGAGTTTGGTCCCATTTTATGACTCTCTTGCCACAGTGTTAAGTGAATCACTGCAGTTTTGAAGTTAGTAACACTTGTAAAGTGAGGGTGGCTTCCCCATTGACTTTGCTTCTCAGACAGACACAAAAGATGATCGCATGATCCCAGGACACTGCAGATGTTATAAATATGAGCCAGTTACCAAGTGTCCAAATTCGATCACATGAGCATGAGGATGCTGCAATGGTTGCAAGTGTGAAAAACAATCTTGTCACTTTTTTGTGTTGTAGTGACTTCGAATGGTCACTAAACAAAAGGTTTTAAGTCAAGGACTACCTGTATAACATAATTCACACCCAAACTCTTGGTAGAGTGCAAATTGGTCATTGGTGCCATTTGCCTTCTCACTGGACAGGAATATATAGGTAATGCCTATACTGATTGAAAACACAATGGAAAGGAAATATGAATATGGCTCCTGCAGGAGATTTATCTCTGTCAGTGATAACCATAATTTTTCTTGTCAAGAGGTTTTGTTCATTATGAAACCATTATCTTTTTAATTGAATTGTTTCTAATTGGCACGTGTCCTTATTCATATTTATCTGAATAAATTCATTACAAGATAGATGATGCTTTATAAAGGCTTTTATCCTGGCAACGTGAAATGTGATCCCTTCATATCAGTGTAAAACTCTTACTCATTCAGTTGATAAGTTTGCTTGTATACTACCTAGATTGCTTTTGTGCACAAAATCAGGTTTTTCAAATTGTACCCTTGTTCTCACTAGGGTTTCATGAGAACTTGACGTGGTTCCTTGAGAGATTGGGGGGGGGGGAGTTCAAACATAGTCAATGTGCTACCTCTTGTTGTGAGTACGAGAATTTTTAAAAAAATATATAAATTGTTTCCATAACTTGAAAAGGCTTGAAAATCCCTGTGCTGAATCACATGCAGTGTTCAATGACAGTATGGTGCTTTTTACTAAGTATGTGGAATTCAACTCAATTGACATGCTAAACATAGACAGATTTTAGTATTTTCCTTTTTTGTCTTTAGTTGGAAAATTAAGAAATATATCTAATTTTGCCAATATTCTATTGCTAACATAACTCATCATTAACTATGCATTTGATACAGACACTATAAAATACAATATGTGTTTATCTTTAATCTTAATGTATAGTTTTTAGATTATATTCAGAATATCACAGTCACCATTGAAAGATAGGCAGCCATTTAAATAAATATAAGATAGTCTAATAACTTCTGAAGTACAATTATTGTAGTCTTCTGTATCAAAGAGTTTTATAACATATTAAATACAATAAACATACTCATAGATGAAGAAAATGTCATATTTAATTTGTGGAATATTGTTTTCATTTAATTTTACAGGAAGACCTGACAACAAAAGACATTGAAAACATAATTGATGAACTGAAAGCTGGAAATGTTCCAAAACCTGGACCAAGGTATATTATTTACATAATAAAATACCATGAGAAAGCAAAAAATAAAATAAAAAATAAAACACCTACTAAAACAATCCTGTAGAGTGGCAGGATTGTGGCCCCCAACCTTTTAGGCATTGGGAGCACTGGGGTAGGGGACCTGTTGTAGAAAGTTCTCAGGATATTTCAGTTTGAGATTAAATATAAAATCTTATTACAAAGACATTTTGCTTTTTATGTTCCATGCTGTGGTGGCCTACAAGAAGCTGCTACTAAATTATAAGAATCAGAGAAAGGTGTTTGTAGACATTTTTGAGAAGTAATATCAAGTATTTGCCAAATTTTATTGCAAATAGATTGCTTTCTTATATATGAAATATTTGTATCATTTCTAAATATGGTAACATTCTTTCAAGTGTTTAATTTGGTAGCCCTATATCCCCAAATTTTAGATGTTATATGATCTTTCTAGGCAAAGTTTCAACCAACAATTATCAATGTATTTTGATGTTGTATAGGAAAAGGTTTATTAAATGTATTTGTTAGGTATATTGCACTGTGTATCATTGATTTGTGATGATCATTTGGTTAATTTTCATTAAATTCTGAAATTTCAGGGGTTTTTATTAGTTGTTGAGAAGCCATTTTCTTTTGTTACGTGATGTTAATACTGTTCCTTTTAAGAACAAAGATATGTCTATAGGAAATGTGGGAAAGTGTTCAAGATGGAAAAAGAAAATAATATTCTTATTAGATAGTCAGATTCTAATTTTGTTCAGTTACACTTAAGTAATTCTTACAGATTTCAGTGGGATTATACTCAAGCAGATTTATACAGAACTTCAGTGTGCAGGCAGTTCTCAATTTATGACAAGTTGCTTAGCAACCATTTGAAGTTACGATGTACATTGCCAAGTGTACTTATAACCCAATTCTAATGGCTAGCTCCCCCCCCCCCTTCTCCAGGTTCACATGACTACATTTTCAGCTGCTTGCAGTCACATTTACTGGCATTTATAAGTGATATTTATTTCTGGTTTTCAGTAAAACTAGCCCATTGTCAACAGTTGGTTCCCTTAATGACTGTGGCGGTTGCATAACAATCACTCAAAAAAAAAGTTATAAAATTAGGTTGGTCATGCAGTGACCCACTTTACAACTGTCATGACTTACAGCCATAATGGGCAGGCTTCATTAGTCATAAAGTTGAGCATTATCTGTAATCAGAAATAATGTGTACTTTTGGCAGCTAAAAAACCCCAGCCCCACATTTCTATTTCTTTCCATCACATTCTATCTTGTATTGAACTAAAAGATGCTTAAAACAAATCATCAAAAGTTGAAACAGATTTTTGTGGATGTTTCAGAATGACTAAAAATATACTGAACAATGTCTAATATTGAATTTCTATTACTTTTCAGAAATGGACGTTTCTCTTGTGAGCCATCTGGTGGTCTGACTTCTCTGACACAACCACCCAAGGGACCTGGTTTTGGAGTTCGATCAGATCTTTAAAACTATTGTTCTACGTGTAAAATCATTGAAAAAATAAATTCTAAAATATGGACAATGGAAATTCAAGTTTATATTGTTATTTTAAACAGGCTAAACATGTATTTTATTTGTTAGAAACAAGAAATGGAAGAAATAAAAAAATTCCAGTTATTCAGAAACAGCAGTGTAGATCAACTACATTTATAATTATTAATGAATAGTTATATAGATGTTTGTTTCCCTATATTATATGTGACACATCAGAAGTACATAAAATAAATGTAATGGAAAAGATAGCATACTGTTCACTAATTACAAGATTTTGCAAACAAATGAATCTCTTTGGCATCCCACAATACAGGATTAATTGGTATACTGATGAAGTAGCCAGAATGCTATAAAAATTCTTTGGAGATAATGGCACAAAGAGAATTTTTAAAAAGTGTGATTCTGAACAATATTCTTACAAAAATATTTGTCTATTGTTAAATGAGAACCGAAGAAAAATTTTAGTCTTAAAAAAAGCCTTGCACTGATTGCCTATTACTTTTGAGAGCATTGCCTTTCCACAAACTACTAAAAATTGAGTTGGTCTGGAGTCTTTCAGAAAAGAACTGACATAACAGTGACTTGTGTTACTGTGTCCTTTGTTTTTATTATTCATTTATTATGCGTGTTTTATAATTATGTATGTAAAGTGCTGTCCTTTTATTGTGACAGCATACAAATCAGGCAAATAATTAAAATGACATATCTATTAATGCCAATTATAGCTGTTTTTGAAGTATCCACCCAAAATGACTACCAAAAAATTAAAAATGTAGACAATTCTGCATCATAATTTGTGTATTTTATGTGTATTATACTTTTATGTGTATAAAACTTAAATTGTACATCACCCAGACATACATAAAACAGGTAGTTTATAAATTTATTTAGTAAATAAATGGAAAAATGTTTTTAATTTCTGACAGGAAAATGAATTAATCATCTATTTGTCAATAACGTCAGTCTGAAAAATACCAAACTATATATCAGATACAATCATGTATATCAGACATACAATCAAAGAACTAAGAACAATAAGTTTTATTGCATACTCTTCCCAGTAGGTTAGAGGCATAGTTTGGTCAGAATCTTAATTCTTCTGTTGCTTGCCATACTTCTGAAGATATCCATAAATTCTTGTAGTTTTCTGTTGTGGTAATGATCATGTGATCTAAATTTATCTTCTAGTAGTTTCTTATAAATAGGAAAATCTAAAGTATTTTGAATGCTAATATACCAATTGTATAAAATTTCATATATAGTCCTTGCATCTTGCTGATCTTTGAACTTTAATCTGTCAAGTGGGATATTTTAGTATACCACATTCTTCTATGTTCAGAAATCTTTTGGAAAACTTTGTTTTTCCATAATCTGGTTCTATTCTCAATTATCTTTACAGATGTCATTATAATTCTGCTTGTATTTTTTCTGAATTTTTTTATTAAGTTTCTTTCCATGATCTCAGGTTTTCTTAGTTTTGGCTTCTCTCTTCTTGGCAATTTTCCATCATCTGTTCTGATATGTATTATTGTTTCATCTGCTGCTTGACCTTTTACAATCTCTTTTCATATTGACCATTAACAACTTATTTGATTTCATTCTACAGTTCCTCTGGTTCCTTATAAATGATGTTCAGGTTTTGAAAGCAATTCTTGATGTTATCCTTGAAAATGGTGATTGGTTTATGCTCAGGATCATATTGTAGAAACTCCTTGGCTTTCTTTCACTTTAGGTTGACTTGGAATTTGTACATGAGCAGTTGGATCTGCTTCACAATCATCCCCTGGCAACATTTTTTTTCCTATTATACAACTTTCCCAATAATCGACAATAATGTAGTGTTTAATTTTTGTGTGCTGTGACTGGAATGTCCAAATGTGTAGCAGTTTTGGTTGTTTGAAGAATGTGTTAACAATAAAAAAATTATTGGATTGTCAAAAATGAAATTCTTCTGCTTCATTTTCGTTTCCTAGGGGAACATTGTTTTCCTCCTTTTCCAACTATGACATTCCATTCAACCACAAGCAGCATATTTTGTTTCCACATTCTGTTCATTTCAGATTGAACTTGATCATAAAATTTGTTAACCTTGATACTGTATCAATTATTGAAGTAAGGCTGTCCCAGAAGCGTAAGACATTTTGTCACTGACTAGACTCAACCCCATCTTTGCTAGAATCCTATGAAAGAAATGCCATTTTTTTGTTTTTTTAAATTTCCTTAGTAAAACAAACACAAAACTACTCAATTCCAGATATTTCAATTCATTAGTACATGAGATATCACTGTGTAGATGATTCATTGTATGATTTCACTGTGTAGAGATGTTCCATACCCATGTTTCTTATTGTGAGGTGGCGGCTCTAAAGGCCACCACGACTCGAAGTTGATCCAAGGAAAAAGGCTTTATTGAGTACACATCTGCAGAGGTGGGTTCCACCCTTGGCAGCTGGGAGGAACCCAGAGCATAGCATTTACTCTATTCTTATACCCTAAACTACCGCCCCATTATGCAAATGGCTTGGCTTACAATCTACCTTTCAGAATACAGGTTACAATTCATTACCTTATATGGTGCATAGCACGCAGCAAGCACTTCCCCAACACGAGGGCATACATCAACATCATGCGTGAAGTACATGATAGTTCAACAGTTCAATCGGTACCTGGTACTTCAGAGACATTCCAGGATAGTTCAACAGTTCAATCGGTACCTGGTACCTCCCTACCTTAAAGACATTCCTTTCAACATGAGGTTTGTCACAAAAATGGATACTTTATTCTAACACTTCTCACAATCCCCCCTTTTCTTGCTCCATCCTTGACTCAAACTCAGTTAATAACCAGTCTGCTGTTTCCCATAGTTGTTCTCCGGGAGGTTCCTTCAGGTGCCCCAATGGGTCATATTGTTGTCTCAACACCATCATTTGTACTGTGTCAATTTGATCTTTCATAAAATTAATTAATTTATTTAAGATACATGGACCAAAGGTGAGGATTAATAATAATAAAATTAAAGGTCCTATTAAAGTGGAGATTAGGGTGGTCATCCAGGGGGATGTATTGAAGAGAGATTCAAACCACCCTTGATGGCCATCCCTTTCTCTTTTTTCTTTGGTTCAGTCCTTCCCTCAGTTTTTTCATGGAGTCCTGTACTATCCCAGAATGATCTACATAAAAACAACATTCTTCTCTTAACGCCACACATAACCCTCCTCCTTGAAGGAACAACAGATCCAGTCCCCTTCTATTCTGTAGAACTACTTCCGATAAAGAGGTTAGGGATTTTTGTAAATGTGAGATGGATGTTTCTATTCGTTCTAAGTCTTCATCGATAGCTTGTCTTAAATAGTTATACTGGCTATATTGAGTTGTTATAGAGGCTATTCCAGTCCCAGCCCCTGTTGCTCCCAACCCAACCAGCAAAGCTATGGTAAGAGTGGAGATTGGTTCCCTCTTAACTCTTAAACGTCCCCCTTGTTCATACAGTTGATACATCTCACTCTCAGGATGAAAGTAAATTCTAGGTAATATTTGGACCAAAATACAAAACCCCACTTGGTTTATTATTTTTCCATATGCACAGGCAGTGAGTTCCGTATTGCACGCCCACCATCCCATCATCGGAGGAATATAATAGTTTTTCCTGGATGGTCGAGTTAGTACTATTACAGTATTGTTGATACTTCTTGGGGACTTTTCCTATACACACACCTTGGCCCGTTATGGATTGGAGTGTTTGACTACCTTTCTTCCACCTGCAACCCTGATCTGACTCTGAGACATTGTCATTAAAACCCAGAGCGGGTTTGTGAATCTCCTGGGTTCCTCTGGGATGGCTGAGGTTCTATCAGTGGGTCGTGTTGTTCCCTCTATCTCTCCGGGGGAGTTTTCCCTTAACACAGGATTTGGTCCTATTGCTGCAGGGGTTTCCAAGGTTGATTGTATCATTTTTATGGTAAATAAATTTCCCTCATCCTGATACCCTAGTCTTACTTTATCATATAGTCACACTCCCCAAGTAACCCCTTGTCTCCACCTGTCATAATTTTTCCCAACCTCAGTGAAAATGACTCTTACTGGATTACACTCTCCCTCGATCCTACCGTCCCTTCTTTTCCTTTTACATGGAAGGCTCTGAGTCACTCTAGTCACCTGAATCAGATCCCCTTTTAACGGAGGGTCCCACCAGATGTGTCCCGTAGACACACAACTCCAGGCTGCACAATAAAACTGATCGTCCCCTCCACAAGTCTTTTTGTAGCTTCTTTCAGTTTTATGTCCAGGGCAGATGTAAAAATGGTGTTTCTTTATGAACTCGTCATCGTTGGTGGACAAGAGGACCCTTCCCAGGTCAAATTGCAGTTCTGGAAACCAAGTATTGGGAGGCCTCTTTTCGCTAGTCCAACTGACTATATCTGAATGGGAATCAAGTACAACCCAGATAACATTCTGGGGTTGATGTGAATTCTCACTTCCCCAGGAAGTTCCCAGTCCTAGTCCTAGAATAAAAACAATTAGCTCAGTCCAGGGTTCAGACTTCTTCATCTTTTCAAGGTGAGCTTCAGAGGCTGACCGCCCACTGGAACTGCCCTCCAAGGTCTTTCAGGTTCCGGTGCCCTTTTGACTCTGCTGTAATGCGTCCAGCCTCCTTCCCGAGTGCGAACTGCAGATTCAGTTATCAGCAGCACCTGGTACGGGCCTTCCCAGCTAGGTTGCAGCTTCTCACTTTTCCAAGTCTTTATCAGAACCCAATCTTCAGTCTCAAAGGGATGTTGGCTCCCAGCAAGAGGTGGTCATTGCACCAATAGTCCCTGTTTATGGAGAGAAAGCAAAGACCTGGACAGTGCCTGCAAATATTTTCTCAAAAACAAATCTTTAAATTCAGGAATTGGATTCCCTATTTTTGCCAAGTAGGGTCGCCCCATTAGCATCTCGAATGGAGAGACCCCAGTGTCTTTCCTTGGACATGTTCTGATTCCGAGCAGTGCCAAAGATAAGTTCTTTGTCCATGGTAACCCATTTTCCAATTGTAATTTGGTCAAATGTTTCTTCAATTCCCCGTTCGTCCTTTCCACTTTCCCACTGGATTCTGGGTGCCAAGGGGTGTGCAAATCCCATTTCACCCCAACAACTCCCATCACAGATTGCAACACTTTTTGTGTAAAATGTGTCCCCGTCAGAATCAATAGCTTCCATCATCCCATAACGAGGAATGATTTGTTCTAACAGGATCTTGGTTACTGTGGGGGCAGTGGCTCTCCTGGTCGGATAGGCCTCCACCCACCCTGTCAGTTGATCTTTAATCACAAGCAAGTATTTCCAACCCCCCTTTTCTGGTAATTCGGTGAAATCAATCTGTGCTCTCTGGAAAGGCCAGCTCACTAGGGGTCGCCCTCCCATTTCTTTCTTCCTTGCTGCTTTCTTTTTTACTTTCAAACATATCAAGCATTTCCAGCAGATGCTCTGGGCTAGTGTCCACATCTTAAGACTCCAAAAATGTGGCTTCACAGCTGTCACCAGTGCCTCTGTTCCCCAATGTCCTCCCTCATGTACCTTCTCCAGAATTCCTCTCATTACATTCACAGGAACCACTCTCACCCCCTCTGAGGTTCTCCACCCATTCTCCGTCAGCGTACACCCTTCTTTTTCCAAATCATCTTTCTCTCTTCCCTCCGGTTTCCATTTCTAGCAGGGGAATTGAGCCATTACCAGCTCCACCTCCCCTGCAGCTTCCTTCGCCCACCTGTTCCCAACTACCTCTGGGGTGTTCCCTTTCTGATGAGCATTCACATGCACTATTGCCACTTGATTTGGCAGTTGCAGGGCTTCCAAGGCCTGTTCCACAAGCTGTAATTGTTCGACTTGTTTCCCATCAGCCTTGATAAAACCCCTCTCCTGCCAGATTTTACCAAAGGTATGGACCACACCCCAGGCATATTTGGAATCAGTCCAGATTGTCACATCAATCCCTTCAGCCAACTCCAGGGCCCTCTTCAGAGCAAACAACTCACACTTTTGTGCAGACCATGAGGAAGGAAGGGAGCCCTTTTCTATGACCTCCCCTTCTCCTGTCACGACTGCAAATCCCGACTTCCTTTTTCCTTCCTCAACCCTGCTTGATCCATCCACAAACCACCTTTCCCCATCTTTCAAAGGAGTCTCTTCCAGATCCTCCCTCACCTTTGTCATCAAATCTACTTGCAACAAACAATCATGATCCTCAGCTTCCCACTCCTGCCTTCTCCCTTCTAAAAATTCAGCTGGATTCAAGTTCCTGTCAGTCCCTATCACCACATCAGGACTTGTTCTCAGAATGGTTTCATATTTGAGAATTCACCCTTCTGTCATCCAGGTTGTTGCCAACTGACTTAGCACAGAGGTGACCTGGTGGGGAGAATGTACCACTAAGGCTCCCCCGAAGGTCAACTTTTTGCTTTCCACCACTAGCACAGCTGCTGCAGCGACAGCCTGCACACACACCGGCCATCCTCTCACTACAGGTTCCAATGTTCTACTCAGGAAGGCAACAGGTTGGAAGCATCCACCCCTTTTCTGAGCCAACACCCCAACTGCTGTCCCCTGAGCCACCGAGACATAAAGATGAAACGGTAGCTTCAAGTTAGGCAGTGCCAGCACTGGAGCAGTGGACAGACTCTCCTTCAGGCTTTCCCATCTTTGGTTGTCCCCTTCTTCCCATTCAATACTCTCTCCTTTCCCCACCAACTTCTTATGCAGGAACTGAGCCAGAACCGTGTACTGATCCACCCAGATCCTACAATATCCCAGCAGCCCTAAAGCTTTCCTGACTTCTGTCTTATTTCTGGGAGGAGCCAGGCTCATGATCCCTTTCACCCTCTCAGGATCCAAGGACCTCACCCCCTGCTGAATATAATGCCCCAAATATTTCACCTTCCTTTCCACAAACTGGATCTTTTCCCTTGAAACTGTCAATCCTTGCTCCTTCAGCCAATTTAGCAAAGCCACAGATGCTACTCTGACCTCTTTCTCTTTTTCCCCAGTCAGCAACAAATCATCCACATACTGAATCAATGTCACATTCCCTGGCCGCTCAAACGACACTAATTTCTCCTCCAGAGCCTGTCCAAACAACAATGGGCTTTCAGTGTAGCCCTGCGGCAACACTGTCCACCTCAACTGCTGTTTCCTTCCAGTCTTTGGATCAGCCCATTCAAAAGCGAACAGATTTCTGCTCCCTTCCTCAAGTGGACAAGCCCAAAAAGCATCCTTCAGATCCACCACCGTAAACCACTTATCTTTGGGAGGGATTCTCCCTAAAATGGTGTATGGATCAGGCACAACAGGGAATCTGGGAACCACTATCTCGTTTATCCTCCTCAAATCGTGAACTAATCTATACTTCCCATCCTTCTTCAATACCGCCAATATTGGGGAATTGAAGGGTGACATAGTAGGTTCCAACATGCCATTTCAACAATCTATCGATCACAGGCTTCAACCCCTCTCTTCCCTTTCTACTCATCAAGTATTGTGATGTCCACAACTTCGTCACCCCAGGCTGCACTTGAATCTTAATCGGCTGAATGTTCATTCGCCCTGCCTTCTCTCCTCCTGCCCAGACCTCATCCGGAATTGCCCTCTCATCTTCCACAGTCATTTTACACATCCTTATTCCCTTCCCTGTATCCCACAACTGGATACCGAACGCAGGCAACAAATCTCTCCCCAGCAAATTCACTCCAGAATCAGGAATGTACAACACTTCAGCTTCAGTCACTACCTCATTCATCTCCAGTCTAATTTGTTCAAACACACTTACCTCCTGTGATTTTCCACTCACCCCAACTACTTTTATCACCTTCCTTGATCTATGTGCGCCCTCTACCGGGTCACACACAGAAGTCTGGCTTGCGCCAGTGTCTATCAGGAACAGCCGCTCCTGATGGTCAGGACCCACTAAAATGTTTACCAATGGCTCCCCGCGGGTCCTCTTAAAGGAGCCGGAACAGCCCTAATCGTCATACAACGCATAACTCCGCTCTTCCCTGTTGGTCGGACACTCACGCGCAAAGTGGCCTTCCTTCCCACACCTGAAGCAGCTCCTATCCATTCCGGGCTGTCTCATTCCCATGCCTCTTCCTCTAAAGCCTCTTCCTCGACCTCGAAAACCTCCCTGATTGTATCCCCCAAAATTCTCTCTTCTTTCTCCAATTGGACCCTTCCCAAAATTCCCACTTTTTTACTTCATTCTTTGTTGCAGCCTGTACAGCTGCAACCATCATTTGTGACTTCTGCCTGGTTTTTACGGTGTCTCTGTTCACAAAAACTTGTTGGGCTGCCTTCAGGAGATCAACCATTCCCACGGCCCCCCAGTTATCCATCTTTTGTATCTTCTTTTGGATATCTGGCCAAGCTCCGGTCACAAATTGCACCTTGAAGATGGCCTCAAATGCCGCTGCTGCCGGGTCCACGCCTGAGTATTTAACCAGGCTTTCCCGGAGTCTATTACAATAGTCCCCAGTTACCTCAAAGGCCTTTCTTAGGTTTTTCCCCTGTGGAACCGCCAATTTAATTCCCTCCATGATCATTGCCCTCATATCCCTCATACTTGCTCTGCCAGCCACGGTGTTTGGATCCCAATTTGGAACTGCTATGGGGAATTTTTGATCTCCTGCCACCGCCCCTTGTTGCCCATTGTGTCTGGTGTCCCAGGCTCTCCATGCCGAGGTCCGAATAAGATTACGCTCCTCAGGAGTGAACAGATGCCCCAGGATGTACATCAAATCCTGGTAAGTGTAATCATTCGGCCCCAGAAACAATTCCAACTGTTCCGCCACCTCATGAGTGTTCTCATGCAGCTTTGGAAGAGTCTTTTTCAGGTCTCGCAATTTAGTCGGTTTTATGGGAGCAACCACAAAAACCGTGACGGGGTTACCCTGGGCGTTAACTCCGTTGGGCACTTCCCTTAAGGGGAAGGCATCTACTTCTGGTTTGTCTCTGAATGGAAAATTCTGAACATCTCTCTTCAATTGTTCCACTTCTTTTCTCAGTCGCGGATACGGAGGCGGCTGAGGAGGGGGTTGTGCCACCGGCAATGGCGGTGGTGCCATAGGAACATTGGCGGGTGCATTGTTCAAATTTGGGTTTGAAGGCGGCGGACCCTGAAGCCAATCATCCGTCTCGCTTTCGTTGCCCTTCTGTTGAGACATGTATTGACCCTCGATTGGAGGGACGGGACCTTCAAATTTCACATGAAACCATACATCTATGTATGCAATTTGAGTGGTCATTTTGTGTTGGAGAATATAGTTTCGCAATTGGGTCATCCAATAGGTACTGGTTTCCCCCTCAGGACTCCAGTGATACGGAAATTTAGGATCAGAGGATATTTTGGCCATCGGTCTCGACAAAGATAAACCATATGTTTCTTTTCGAGATGTCTAGTGAATTCCTTTAGATTCAGGGAGAACCACTGTTGGAGTAGTTGTCCCAAAGGCGAATCTACCGGAATCGATTGTCTGCCATTGTCAGATTTTCCCTGTCCCAGACAGGCTTCTTTCTGGTCTCCAAGACCTTTGCTCTGTCCCTTTCCATCTCTACTCTTCCAGACTCCCAGAGCCTTGACTCACCAGTCCCAGTCCTCCAGCAGACGCTGGATTCCCCCAGGGAGTTTAAGGACCTCTCTTTTTTTTTGACTACAAATGAAAGGAACAAAGTTTACCTGATCTGATCACTCCTGGACTCTCCACAGTCAAAGGATGTGTGGGCGTCCCCAACTCAGATCGATCTCACAAACTCTCAGCCGGCATTTCGTCTTAGTACTTTTTCCAACGACCGTCTGGATTCCCAGTCACCTCAGGGGTCTGACCGAATTCAGGGAGAGGTACCTCTCAATGGGAGGTCGTGGCCACTCTCTTACCTGGTCCCCGCTTTCCAGTCGACCACCGTCAAGGATCCCGGACGAGCCCCCAAACTGTGAGGTGGCGGCTCTAAAGACCACCACGACTCGAAGTTGATCCAAGGAAAAAGGCTTTATTGAGTACACATCTGCAGAGGTGGGTTCCACCCTTGGCAGCTGGGAGGAACCCAGAGCATAGCATTTACTCTATTCTTATACCCTAAACTACCGCCCCATTATGCAAATGGCTTGGTTTACAATCTACCTTTCAGAATACAGGTTACAATTCATTACCTTATATGGTGCATAGCACGCAGCAAGCACTTCCCCAACACGAGGGCATACATCAACATATCATGCGTGAAGTACATGATAGTTCAACAGTTCAATCGGTACCTGGTACTTCAGAGACATTCCAGGATAGTTCAACAGTTCAATCGGTACCTGGTACCTCCCTACCTTAAAGACATTCCTTTCAACATGAGGTTTGAGTCACAAAAATGGATACTTTATTCTAACACTTCTCACATTATCTTCTAGGTTCCCCCTGTAATTCTGTTTTCAGCTTCAGGTTTTATTTTGCTACATTGCAACTTTGCCGCAACTAGATGCCCAGAACTAGACGTGGTTTCCATCTAGCCATGTCATCAAACCATTAGTAGTACTTAAAAACCCTCAGCTATTCTTAATATCATATTTGCTATCATTTATTTAAGTGGCACTTGGTCCATGAGGCCCATCACCTGGCATTATATCATCAATCACTTTATTCTGTCTATCCAGGTGGCTTTCATGGTTACAGGAATGCCTTACCATTGCCTTTTCCCATGCAGTATGAAATGATATATTTGCAGTTGTTGCTAAAGCAATCATCCATTTCCTCTTTTTCTTATGTGACTGCTTCCATATATAAATCCCTGTCTGCTTTAAAAGGGTACCTAGGATGACCTTCACATCCCAGATGATGTAACTATATTGTACTGTTGTAAAGGCCTGGTGTTCATAGCTCATTCTCCCAGAAACTACACACCCACCATGATGAGGCAACATAGGTTGACTTGGAGGACACACATACAGTACACATAACTGATCTTAATACAATATTTCTTTGCCTTATTTCAAATGAATTTTCAGTCTGGTATAAATAGCTACAGATTCTCAAACTAAATCCAGTTCATCAATTACCCTAAAAAAGTTATTGAAAATCTGTTTTTAAGGTCAACAACTTATGGTATTGCAAATTCAAATTCATTTTATGTATGTATGTCTCAATATGTGTGTATAGAATTTTATAACAAAGCTAATTCAATATTCAAAAATATATCACTACTTTCACGGAGAAAAGAGAATACTCTAGTTTTTTATTTTGTTTTCATCTGACTTTTTATTTTCTACTTTTATTTAGCGGTTGTAAGGCAATTCAGAGGGTGATCAAGACGGCCCAAAACATCATTGGCTGCTCACTCCCCTCTTTGGAAGAACTGTATAGGAATAGATGTAAGAGGAAGATACTTAATATATTGAATGACTCCTCTCATCCGGGACATCAGCTCTTTGAACTATTACCATCGAGAAGGAGATTTAGGGTATTAAGAACAAGGACGACCAGATTTAAGAACAGTTTTTATCCAAGTGCAGTTTTGAGTTTGAATGCAGGGTCATAACATTTTTGTGGAATTTAAATGGCTGAGAGAAATGGGGTATCTACATTTTTAAATTGCATAGAGATTATTGTATGGTTGGTTGTGTTTAGTTCAATTTTTTTTTTTTCTTTTAGTGGTGTTTGTCCAGTTTTACTTTGTGGAAGAGCACCTCATTTCGTTGCACCCGCTAGCGAGTGTAATGACAAATAAATTCTTATGTCTTATGTATTTCAAAACTAGCTTTAAGAAAATATAATTAAGTCTTTAGGACAAACCTAAAGTAGCTTTAAGTCAGTATCAGTAGCACATCTAGAATTCTGATTAAGCAATCGCTATCCTTCTGAATAATTACTGTCATGTTCCCATTATATAAATTTTGATTGATATTCTGGCATTATTTCATTGGTTCCTATGAATTTGATACTTTATAGATTGTCTTCCATCTAAAGTCTAATCGATACAAAACTGAATGCAAGTTGTGCTCATTGATCACAGAATAGATATAAAATTATTATGCAAATTTTTAAATAAAATTGGAATATAAATAAGGAATTATGCATTCTTTATCAGATTCCAACTTATGGGCGCTGTTCCTCTGATGAATAACAAAAACCATTTATGGTACTGCTTTCAGTTATGCATGGGACTGAAGAGCAGAAAGAAAGTAATGGGAGAATATAATGTTCAGAAGAGATATTAATATTCAATTTTGTTGCACGTTGACATAATTACATTATTATGTTTGTTATGGCCAAATGTGTTCTCCCATGAGCTGTGAAGAGCATCCAGTAGTGGGAGGTGCTTCAGTCTCTGCATTTGTAGGCTGGGTTTAATTTGTGGAACGCTCCTCCTCCTCCACGGGACTCCTCAGCATTCCCCAGTTTTTGCTCAGCCTCGTGAGAGATAGGCAGTGCTTGTGATTCTTTCTTGACCGAAACAGAAAAAATTCTTTCAGCCCAACACTCAGGGATGCAATGCAAGGTCTCACCTTTCTACGATAGGCCGTTGGCTACGGGCTGCAATAGTGAAAACGTATCAGACTCAATTCCTGCAGGTGCCTACGACCTTAACAGCTCATACAACAAGCAGCACTGCAATCGTCGGCAGCATGGGCCACACAGGCACCAATAACTGAAATCTGTCGAGCCGCAACTTGGGCTTCCCCATCACCATTCATTAGACCAGGGGTCCCCAACCACCGGGCTCCGGACCGGTACCGGTCTGTGGTTCATTTTGTACCGGGCCGCAAAGAATGAAAGTAGGGCCTACTTTGCTTGGGCGCCATCTTGTTTCGACGGTGCTTGAGAAAGTGCTTCCGGGTGAGCTTGTCAGTCGTCGGTTGGAAAGCGGCATTTGTGTGCTGAAGGAATCCTTGCGCCTTAGTTTCGTCAAAGGGGGGGCGGCTTCGAATGAAGAGCCGTCCCGATGGCGGTGGAGTCTCGCGTTACTCAGGAGATTAAGAAAGAGCCCGAAAAGCCCATCGACCGCGAGAAGGTACAAAGGAGGAGTTGAAGGTGGCGGGGAGAAGCAGGGGATGGCTGGCTGGCTGGCCGGTCGCTCGGCTCGCCTTGCCTTGGTCGTGTGTGCTGATGCCGGTACCGTCCGTGGATCATTTTGTACCGGGCCGCAAAGAATGAATAATTGTGAAACTGGTCCCTGGTACAAAAAAGGTTGGGGACCACTGCATTAGACATTATAAAATTGATGTATTTGCATCTGCTGAGGCTTCCTTTGGCAGAGGAGTTCTGCAATGGGTCCACAGGGACCAGGAGCAGATTCCAGACCAGACGGAGTCCCTCCCGTAGGACAGGCCAAGCTTTGGTATGTCCCACTACTGGATGCTCTGAACAGCTCATGGGAGAAAGGGCGTTGGTACTTACCTGACACGCCCGTTCTCTTTGAGCTGTGAAGAGCATCCAGCCCCACCCTTTTTTCCCATCTGGTGGGGTCCTGTTTCGGCCAACGAATTGTTAGGGCAATGAGAACGAGGGCGTTTATTTCTCTTGTCTTCGCCAAAACTGGGGAACGCTGAGGAGGAGTCCCGTGGAGGAGGAGGAGCGTTCCACAAATTAAGCCCAGCCTACAAATGCAGAGACTGAAGCACCTCCCACTACTGGATGCTCTTCACAGCTCAAAGAGAACGGGTATGTCAGGTAAGTACCAACGCCCTTTTTATGGCAAACTATATGCATTATCTACACAACAAAACTTAGAGAATCCTCTGTATGTGGGGTGGATGAGAAAAAAAAAAGAAACCCACATATTGTGGAGGTTTTGAAAAAAGGGATTACATAAGGATATAATAAACTCACTTATTTAAAAGATATCTGTAAACTGATGGGATCAAACTATTCAGCATAATATGTTGAAGGGACAGACCCTCCCCCTTTTCTCATAAAATCTCTTGGAAAATTGAGGAATCCTCTGGAGGAAAATTAAGGGAACTCATGGTTTGAATGTGAAAGTCCTATTGCAAAAAAAATAAGCAGCTTACATAACACTGAATGAATCATGTTGATATTTAGGCAGCTTTTTCCTTGAAATTATGGCAATGCATTCTCCTGACTAAGATCCCTTTAGAAAAACTCCATAAAATCCAATTTTATCTTTTAAGAAAAATTATTCAGACCAAGATAACCATTTGATTTTTGTTATTGGAGATTTGGTTTTCTCACTGTCACATGGGCAAACATGGTTTTTATTTAAATATCTAAGGTACATAAAGAGAGGCAATTTGGTATTAAGGCATCAAACTACAAATTGGGAGAGTTCCAATATCCTGTTCTGCTTTAAACACAAAGCCAGCTGGGTGACTTCGAGCCAGTTGCTTTTAGCTCTAGAAAGATAGCAGTGGCAAGCCAAGGAAACTACAGGGGCTTGTCCAGGTATCACCAGGATTAAAACTTACACACATTTATTATCTGTCAGGCCAAAAGATCTGAATGACCGCTATCTGGTAGCAATACAGTTAATCCCATAAATAATATCTGCTCTGTTATAGCTAAAAATTTGCTATGAAATTCAAAGAAGCAGAGGAATCCTAACCTACCTGCTATGTATGTTCCTGAATGTGAAACGGAACAATCTTATAGATCTATTGCCTTTAGATCTATTTGTATACAAATAGTGCTGTATAACACACTACCTTTTCAGATTCTAAATATAAAACTTTATGGTCCAAAAAGGTTTTTTTTTTTTTTTACTATAGAATCATCCTAAATAGGCAAAAGGCTCTTAACTTCGAAAATCTTGGTTTACGGTTGTAACCTAGGACGATCACCGATCATTTTTAACTAAGACTAAGCTTAATAATTTGGTACTTAATAACTTACCAACATTCACTATTTTGATTTAAATCTTAATTCTAAAGCCCATTTTTCTATATTCAAGCAGAGACTGGTACAACCGCGCAATACTGTTCCGAGCAGCCTTTCGGACTTTTGTAACGTCGGCGTCTACTCAAAAGCTTCCAACAGAAACCCGGTTGTTCGCGACACTTATTATTCAAGACAAGTAAACGGATTATATGGAAGTCGGCCTACACTGACATGTGAATAGTGCCCTGAGCACCATTCGTGGATTTCACGCACCCATCCTCCGAAGGGGGGGGGGGAACGGAGGGGAGGGAGAGGTCTGCAACAAGTACAAAGGGAAAAAAAAAAAGAACCCGAATGCGGTTCAACACCTGCTCCCGGACGGCTGTTTTATTAGGATGCAGCAGATCTCCTCAAACCAGCCACGCATGCGTGCTCAGTGTTTGTTAAAAATTCACTGCGCCACCGTCCTTCCCAAAGCCCTTCCCTCGGGAAGGGAGTAACCTGAATGACCGACTCCGAAACGTGCTTCGGTACCTGTTCCAAGCCAAGTCCGTAGGTTCTTCTCTCCCCTCTACGCCTCTTTACAGAACCACCCCAGCCCCCGCCGCCGGTATTTCGAGAAAGTTCTAGCCGCACCACCCAAGAAGAGAAAACGATCTCGACGCTTGCGCACTGACACTCACTTTCTCCGCCCTCTAATCGTAACCGTGCCCGTTATTCTTTTTTTTTTTTTCTCCTTCTGGTTGGTGGCTATGTTAAGAAACGAGTTAAATTACTGCCGCGGAACCCCTAGAAACGCTAAGAATGGGCAATTGTGACGTCGGCCTTTGCTCCGAACTCTCCTCACCTCCCTTCGCCTCGCTAATGCTCACGACCGCACCGCGTGTCTACCCGTTCCTCTCGCCCGACTCCCGTCACGTGAATGGCGTTTCCACCAATCCGGGAGGCGAGTGACAAACCGACATACTGACGGGCTTGAGGGAGGGGGGGGGAAGAGAGGCGAGGGAAAGGGGAGCGACTGAACTGAGGGGAAGGGGTGTCGTCCAAACCCGACTGTTACCGTAGCTGTTGGAACGGGGTTGGAACTCGGGGCGCCGCTCACTGGCAGCGGGTGGCTGAGCAGCCTGGAAAGGACAGCCCGTCTTGTCAGGAGTCGTCTCTCTCTTCCGCTGAGGAAAGGTAAAGAGAGGAAGAAACTGCCAGTGTCGCTACCGCAGATTCGGGTCCGGGGAGGGGGAAGGAAGGCGGCGGCAATTACGTGGATGACACCCCCGGTTAATATCGCGCTGAGGTGAGGGGGGTTGGGGAAGAGGTGGCGTGAATAAAAGCAGCCGCGGTCGTGTTTTAACGCTGCTCCAAGATTTTCTCTTTCGCTTCCTTCTGCCATATATAGATATATACGTGTCTGTCAAACTCGCTCCTTTCTGCAAATGTGGCTGTTTTTCGGTGGCACAGGGGAGAGTGTATGTCCGCCCCTTTTCAGCCCCAACCCAGTCTATAGATGGATGGGTGGATGGGTGGATGGATGGACGGACGTCGGCGTGTGTATATTATTCGTGCGTGTGTATGTCCGTGTGTGTCTCTCCGTGTGTGCGTGCTCACAAGCGCGTGTACGTGTGCGGACCCGGGTCAGTGCACAATCTACTGTGGTGCCCCCCGCGAATCTCCCCTTCTTGGGGTCCTGGGTGTTGTGTGCTGAGCGGGAGTCGTTTTGCTCCGCTGTGTTTCCCCCCGGCGCGTTTGAGAGGAAGAGAGAACACTCCTCCTGCTTCCCACCCCCTTTCTTTGCATTGCCTTTCCTCGTAATGGAGGTGCTGCAGCCGGTTTGCCTTCCTAGAACGGGCACGAATCCTTCTCGGCTCTGCCGACACGCCTTCCCTCAGCCTCCAGCTTGCATTCTCTGGCACGGACGGTCCGGAGGCAGCAATCCCCAGGCTTTCTTGCGCTCCCAGCCTGTCACCTTTGGCGCGGCTGCAGCTGGAGCCATGGCTGCCGCTGCTGTCACTACTTCTCTGTGCTTGTGGGTTGGTCCCTGATAGGCGTTTTCTCTCCGCGTTCCCCATCGTATACGATACTAAGGCTTCTGCGTTTATGGGCCAAAGTAGGGTAATTCATAGCAATCCTAGCGCTGCTAACTCCCGAGTTTTCTGGTCTGCAGCATTGTCAGCCCTTTTTAAAAGGAAGAGGCGGTGGTTAGCGGGCGCGCGCGCGCCCCCGCCCGTGAGTGTTTGCGTACATTTCTACAGGCTGCTGAGGGGGTGAAAAGAGAGAGAAAGCATAAGCTGTGTTTCTAGAGCTTACGGAAATAGTTATTTCCAGCATCATTCTCATGGACAGTGTGTGCTAGGAGTAAAAGATGATTTAAAAACTGCGCCTTAAGTTCAGACAAGCCGGTTAGCCTAGTTTGGTGCAACACATGTGTTTCTTCGCTGGGTCTTAAGACGAAATAAAATATATCTTTCTGTTATATATTAAATAGCTTTCTGTTTCTTGCTTGACTTTTGCCAGTGCTAAAATTCTTATTTAACTTTTAAAAGTGAAACGACTTGAACATTTTAAATAAAGGAAAGGAAAAGAAGCGCACTCTTTCACTAAAAATGGCCAGAGTTTTTAGAATGAGAAAAATAGCATATTGAGAACCATGGAGTTTGGTGAACGTTGATAAGAATATTAGATATTTCTATGTGTTTTTAGACAAAATGCTCTCCAAGTTTGCCACAGTGAATACTTGATGCAATTGTACTGAAATTATATAGTAATGAATTATGTAATTAATAAATATACCTGGAAGACAGGAAGTGTTGTAGAAGATTTAATTAGCTCTCATTTGCTTCTGTGCCTCACATGAGCCATTACTTTTGGATCATACTGACTGAAAATAATTGCAGATGTCACAGATGTATAATGGTATTTAACTGGTCTTTGAGATGGTCCTTTATCTGGTTCCAGAAATTCCAGAGTGAAAGTTACTGTTTCTTTCTATTGAGAATAGGGGAAAGTCATTTCCCCTGAAATACATACATATGTATTATTTGGGAATACATAACTCTATGTATAAGAACCACTTATTTATCTGTTGTCTAAATGAAAAGTTTCCCTTCTTTTTGCTCACAAACATTCTGGATTTTTTTTGTTTCTCATCCTTTTCCTTATTATTCACCTGTATATTAGAGTAAATCACACATAAAAATTTGTTAACTATAGAATAGGATGCAAGGAGGTTTTGTAATTTTTTTGTATATGATACTGATAATTGTGTACCACATGGCATGATGTGAAAATGTCATACAATGTTGGCAGTATTTAATCTGTCAGAAGAGAATGAGCTTATAAATGACATGGTAACTGTGCCAGGTTGGACCAGAAAAGATAGCCCAGGGTTGATGACAGGTAGAACTGCATTTAACCTTCTGTTTCCTTAGTTGAGCTCTTTTCAAGACTGTTATCCAAAGTCCTAATCATAAGTGTGTTGGTTTATTGCATTATGTTTGCATTTGAAATTGTTATTTAGCCATACATAAATGTATTTGGGGGGAAAGTTTGGTAATTTCAGTTTGAGACTAATATTCATTTAGAGATGAAGTATATGAATAGTGGTAAGTAGGCCAAGAAGGTTTTAGCAGCTGTGTAAATCAACCCACCCACCTACCTACCCACCCCTGAGATGAATGCTCCCTCATTCTGCTGTTTGGAATCAGTAACATGGACTACTGCACCACAACATAAATACATGCTGGAATAATGGAAAAATGATTCAGTGTTTCTGATAATCATGCTTGTGGTTAAGAATATTCATTCTTATTTATTCTGAATACTATTCATATCCATTCTAGAAAGTATTCTACATGTACAGGAAAAGTATTTCACTCCATTTAAAAGATTAGGTAGATGGTATGGAAATGCTTTTGGATCCCATATTAACATTAGAGATTCAGATGTCTCAGGGGCTTTCACTGCTATTTATTAAAATAAAACTAGAGCTTGTGACCAGCTTATTTTGTAAAAATTATTCATGTTCTCATAACTTCCTATGGACAATTACAATTATTTATCTGAAAGTGTGTCTTTGGAAACAGTATAGAAACTAAGATTCATTCAAATCAGCATCTATGCTAGCTGGACTGACAGGTGCAAAATATATTATGTTGTTGCTTTGCAGTGTGTCTATAGTCCATTTCCAGACCCAGTTCAAAGTACTAGTGTTCAATTTACAAGCACTAAATGGCTTAGTAACTTAGGAACATCTCTTCCTAATATTTACCTATTTGGATTCTAGTGATCTGTGTATAAGGCTTCTCTCCAAGTACCCTTGCCAAAGTAAGTGAGGCAGTAATCACAAAAAGGGCCTTTTTAGGACAGGTGCTTTGTTAATTAAACCTGAAAACAAACCTTGAAAACTTTGACATCTTATTGAATATCTTGAAGCAATCATCTTATTCTGATTTGTAATATTGTTATTCTTTGTTACTGTTCTTGGTTCTTCTCTCTATGGGTGATGTAGAAAGGTAGCATACAAAATAAATCTAATAACATTTTGAGATTATTTTATTAACAAATTTAAACTTGTTGCCAAGATGAAAGTTAATTACTCATTTATAGGCTAGCTGTTTTAAATAAGTTTCAAATTTGCTTTCTTCTTATCCCTTAATTATATATTTTAGTTCATGGACACAATTTCTACACGTCTATGAATGATTGTGAAAGCATCATGAGTATTGACTTTTTGCTTACAAATGCATTTTAGTTTGTAAGTAAATCTGCAAATGCAGAATCCAGAATTAAAAATAATTGACTATGCAAATCAAATATAACTATTCCAGGTCTCAATAGGTGGATAAAAACGCCAAATCCTGTTTAAATATCTGGCAGACTGTGTGACAAATAAAAATAATAATTGATATATTGGCTAAAATATAATGGTTTTCAACTAAAAAGAATGTTTATGACCCAGAAGTATGAAATGGAATTTCTGATCTTCTAAATACTGCAAATTCATTATAACATTTTATAAATTTATAAATTTCTGTAGGACTTCTCTGGTCAACATACAAAGATACTAGACAATTTGTAAAATAAGTAAATATTTTTAATTGATTTTTACAATGTTTGTACCATTAACACCTTAAATTTATCTGAGCTTACTTAAGTGAAATTCAAATATGATCATATTAAACATAGACCTTTCCATATCACTATGATGTTGTGGTATTAGAACCCCAATTAGCATGCTATCTCCACAATGAGTATCCAAGAAAAGCATCACCTATAAATAAGCTTTTTCTATTGTATTTTTTCTGTTCCTGTAAAAAATATTCTCTTCTTCAATAATGTGGCCTTTTTTCCTCCTTCCTTCAGGGAAGGTCACTCTTCTATGAATTAAAATCCCAGTGTGTGTGTGTGTGTGTGTATTTTTAGAGTGAGGTGGATGCTCTTCTCTAGTCATCTACCTTTTGGCATGCTATTTCAAGTCCTCACATCCTCCACACAATTAATTTATTGATTCATTGATTCATGAATTCATCTAACTATTCTAGTGCCACTGTAAATTTTGGGTCCTAATTTAATTTTTCCTTCTTTTCTAATAACCTCCTTTCAAAGACCGGAGATGAAATATCTATCTAAGCTCTAGAATGCTATTTACTCTTTGTCTTCCCTGCTCAATCATGTTACTTGGATGTTTTATTGACAAATGGAAAATTGATCGATTGGCATAGGGAGAGAAAAACCAAACTTTTTTCCCCCCTATGCATCAAGCTACTTTATTTTCTGGCCATTTCAACTTCTTCATTTGGTTTGCAATTTATTACATGTAGAACATATGCATTGGTAGCAGACATTCTGAGTTTATGTAAGGTAAGAATTGTGCATTGTGGAAAAATGTAGCAAAGCTGTGCTAATATTACAGGGTGTCAAACTGTTGGCCCACAGGCTTGGATGCGTCATGTGCAGGCCACGCCCACCCCAGCTCCACAAAGGCAAAAAATGTCACGATACATCGTGATATGTCATGTGACACAATCGAGTTTGACATCTGTGAGTTAGCAGGACAATGACATGTAGAAGGAAAGCAGAGAGTTCCATGGATTGGTCAATTTTAGATCAATTATCATCTAAGCTTTCGGATCTTCCCATTGATTAGAAACCAGTAATGAGGCTTTACTTGCAGAAAATAAACATGCATGTTGAACTCTCTAGCTAAGGGGGATGTCTACAAATTAAGCTAAGCAAAAAGCAAAAAAACAAACATCACATTACGACCATTACGACATTTAAAAATATTTAGAGGGATATGCAAAAACATTTTGAGAACCTTGGAACAACATTATAACAGTTCCAGTAAGATCTGAACAACCCATGTCAAATGACAGTTGAAGCAACAGCTTGAAATATTTTGAATTAAATGGAAGAGTACAGTCATGATTATTTCGTAATATATCAAAGATACAAATTCTTTGTAGACTATCCATTCTGTTTCTTTCACAAACATCATTAGAAATAGCGTACTTAGGATAGACATAGATGTTCCCTTGTCAGGCGACTTGGAAAAGCAGTGTAGGTGCTGTTTTCTATATTCAGTTGGGGTGGGAGCAAAACTGCTTCAAAATCCAAATTCCTGCATAATAAACATCTCTTTATTAGGTTTAGATTTGGAGCATGAAGAATTTCACAAAAAAGAACTAAGCAGAATTAAGATTTTTGTTTCACTATGCATCGTGTATTGGCTGTGCATCATTGTTTATGAGCTGATTTTGAATTTTGTGGAATATAAATTTGATTCAATTTCTTTACTGATTCTAATGAAACTGCTGAATTTTGATGTGAGATTTGAGATACGGTGTTTTTAAATTTTTTGGAGAATTTTTCAATCAATAAGTTTTTAATGACTTGAAATATTTGTATCTGAGTGTATTGAATTCTGGAATGTGTTATCAATAGTGGTGATGCTAACTCCCATATTTTTTCAACTTTATAAGTCTGCAAATGCAGATTTTAAACTGGTATTTCCAAATGTTGGATCTCTGTTTATTATTTTTGTGAATTAAAAAAGGTTTGCAAAACATAATTAAATCCAATAATAAGACATTATTGAAGTCTAGCAGTAATTAACTTTTAAAAATTGCAGGACCCTCTATAGTACTTGTCTTCACTTTGGTAATAGTAATCTAGTGATTACTTGGTGATAGTAATCTGATAACTATAGTTCTGTGTTTATTAAACAACCAACAAAGGTACATTTTCTCCAATATGTTTTCTTTTGTTTAATATTCAAAGAAACAACACTTATGTTGCTCTCCATATTTGTTGTGTGAGCAATCTGTTACAAAATGTTCTGACATTTTCCAGTGTGAAGCTTCCAAAATAATATTGGCTGAACTATTTTTTTCTATTTACAAACATTGAGTTAAACAAGTAATAAAATAAAAATAATTTTAATTTGCATTCTAATTAATTTTGAAACATGTGTAAAACATGTTTTATAATGTAAATGTTTTCCAGCTATTTTAAATATAATACAGTACCATGGCAATATATATAAAGAAAGTAACTCCCACTTAGGAAAATGAATAAATGCGTAGGAAAATGAATAAGGCAATGATAATTGTAAGAATGTTTAAACAAAAATAGCCATAATGCAATTTCCTTGCACTAATATATATGGCATACTTAAACAAACTTTGGTATCTCATAAATTTGATAATTTTAGTATATATTCTAACTATATGGTGTTCAATTTAGAGCTATATTTTTTTAAAATAAGGACATAGATTTCAGTATGACTTATTCCCCCCAAAAATTGTATTTTGCCATTATTTTATTATTCATTTTTTATGGCCAGACATTGAACATAGGATTGAGTTTAATATGATCATTGATTGATTGGTTTTATGATTATATCAATAAAATAAAATAAAATAAAATAAAGGTAAAAACAAGAAATAGGTAAAAGAAAATTCAATAATAAAATATATACGTGCTTAATACAAACATCAGTGTTCAGATAAATATATTGCCTTTATACCAATCCGTTTAATATAAAAGCTTCTTAGCTGAACTGCCTTGTGTATAAACTTAACAGTTCTCCCATGAGCTGTTTGTTCAGAGCATCCAGTGATGGGAGGTGCTTCAGTCTCTTCTAGGAAGGCTGGGCTTAAACTTGAGGACGCTCCTCCATGAGACTCCTCCTTAGCATCCACAGTTTTAGCTCAGCCTTTCTTCAGGCAGGTTGTGTTATTGTTTTCCTGGTCGGAACAGAACACTGGCGATTTAGCTGATTTATTTCTCAGGTCAGGTGCATAGTTTCTGTCACCAACTACCCCCCACCCCGGGAACCTCCAAAAGTCATTTCGCTCGATTTTTATGAGCGCTCCAGCCCCCTGAGGCGAAAGCCTCATAAATGTGGGTAGCTTATCTTTCCGATCTGCCCTGAGGCTAAAAGCCTCTTGTTTCAGAGCCACATTAGTTGCAACACAGCAAACGACTCAGGAAATCACAGCACAAGACCAAGGATACCACAGCAATAAAACTCAAAAGGTCATCACACAACCCATTACCCAAGCCGTTACAACACAGGAGGCTAATGGAAAAGAGATCAAAACACAAACGACCCAGGAGATTACAATGCAGGACCGAGGATACCCCAACAAAAGAACTCGCAAGGCCATCACACAACCCATTACCCAAGCCGTTAAAACACAGGAGGCTAATGGAAAAAAGATCACTACAAAACAAACGACCCAGGAGATGACAGCACAAGATCCAGGATATCTCCACAACAAAACTCACAAGGCCATCACACAGCCCATTATACCAACGTCAACTCCATCAACCAATCAAGAGGCAGCAGTGCAGCCAACCAGCCCAGCACACTAGCCCCCCCCACCAGTATTTATAGAGAGACGGCAGCTCCGATCACACACTGCTTGCACTGGCACGAAGCCGAAAGCACCAGCCTGAGGATGGCGAGTGGGACCTCGCTGAAACGTCACCAAGATACTCTTAATCTTACACGGGAAAAGACCCGAACACACCTATACCTATATACATATATATATAAAAACAAAGCAAAACAGAACAAGGAGACAACATTTGCTAAAGGCATCAGGGAACTATTCCTTCCAGGATCCCCTGCCCCTTAAGGGAGCAGGCCCCTAGGTGTTCCAGCCACCTCATTTCATAGCCTCTTCACATTGTTAATCTATCAAAGGCATTACCATGGCCAGCAACTACAGCCCCAGATCTAGACTAACTGCTAAAAATCGAGATAAGTTCATGGATCCCAAAAAGATCTCTAAGGCAGCAGAGAAAGATGCACGCAAACGCCATCAGACATTAGAAAGGCAGGTGGAAAAATGTACACGAGCAGCTGTACAACCCATCTCTTCACCACTCATCATACCCTCTACCTCACAGGCCAAGAACCTTCCAACCGCCCCTCTGGATTTATCCAGAAGGAGCAGCATATCAACACAACCTCCCCAGGAGACTCTTTCTAATATTCTCTCCCCAAGGAGGGCCCCAGAAGCAACATTCACGCCAACTGCAGCTGGCCTCAGACAAGAGGAGGAACTTCCGGAGGAAATCCCTGCCAACATGAGGGCGTGGATGGAGCTAGTTATCCAGAAGGGCATATCAGCAGGCGTCCCTATTCAGGCAAGATGAACACCATCAGCTTCGGTTTGCGGATCTCTTTCTGAACGATCTCTGGGCATCATGGATCCACATCTTCATCAGGTACCGCCCCCCCAGTAGAACTATCGTTGCCCACTGTCAGAGACTCTCAGTACACACAGGATATGGGAGATCAAGGGGATCCAATGAATCAAATGGAGGAGGGGTCGGTACACACCGTTGACCAGGTATTGTCACAGGTGGGTCCGCTATAAAGGGGGATGTCTGACAATGAAGGACTCTCACCTAACCTCCCCGTATTTACTCCCCATATTTATCCCACAATTATTTAAATCCCTGCTGTTTAAGGCCAAGAACACCACACGGCTGGATAATATGGGTACCCCTCCCCCACCAAATACTCCAGGGGAAGCAGAGGATCTCATATTCTCTCAACCAGTCACTGAGGCAGAGGTTATCCCTGTGCCACACATGTTTTCCAATTTAGTGCAAAAACAATGGGCTACAGCAGCCTCATATCCCGCTCCCACAGGACATGATAAAAAATACTATAATTTGGCACCCGAGTTCTCTAAATTTCTAAACAGTTCGGAAGAGGATGAGCCTATCATTGCGCTTGCATCTTCCTCAGCCATCCCAAGTGAAGCTGAAGAGGCTCTCAAGCCTGAGTAAAAGAGGGCGGAACTGGCCCTCCACAGGGCACACGTCTCGGATGCATGGGCCATCAGAGTGGCCACAGCCGCCTCCTTTTTCACCAGATCATCTCTCAGATGGCTCCGCCACCTGAGGAATACCATTCCAGCCTCAAACATTAGGGCACATCAAGAAGTGGCTAAATTAATCGCCGCTGCAGAGTTTTCGGCAGACGCTACCTTCAATGTAGTTAAATTTTCCTCTAGGGCCATTGCCTCCCAAATTGCAGCTAGAAGGTTACTTTGGCTCAGGCATTGGCAAGCAGACGTCAAGCACAAGTGGTGCCTTGCCTCAGCTCCCATATTGGAGAACAAACTATTTGGCAGTGCGCTTGAACCCCTCCTAATTGAAACCAGAACCAAAAAGAAAATTCTTCCCTCTCTTTTTCATCTATCAGAGTCCAGATCACCACAGCCCTTTCATAGGGGTTCCTTTCGCCCCTTCTACCAACCCTACTATCCAAGATTTCAAAGACAGCCTGGATTCAGACAACAGACAGATAGAATTGAACCTGGGGAAGGTGACTCCATCCTAGGAGACAATTTCAAGGAACAGGATCTAGGCCCTTCCGCAAGTCCAAGTAACAACCACCAAAATGTTTGCCAACCAATGGGACTCCTCTACTACTGACGCATGGGTCAGGAACACAGTAGGATTTGGTCTGGCACTGGAGTTCAGCTCCACTACCACCTCGGATTTTTTTATGAAGTCTCCAATTTCCAGGGACGCAGAAAAAAGGTTTCTCAATGGACACAGCCATAGCACATCTACCAGAGATCCGGGCCATACAACACGTCCCTTCTAATCAAAAGGGTCTTGGTTTTTATTCTCACCTCTTCATGGTTCCTAAAAGTTCAGGGGAATGGAGGGCAATCCTGGACTTAAAACGTTTAAACCAATTTTTAGTTTACAAAAAATTTAAAATGACCACTCTCCAATCCATCTTACTCAGCATCAGAAAAAATGATGTCCTTACCTCCATAGACCTTGTGGAAGCTTACTTACATATCCCAATTAGGCCCTCACATTTCAAATTTCTTCGTTTCTGTTACAACAACGTCCATTACGAATATATTGCTCTCTCATTTGGCCTAGCTTCAGCTCCCAGAACTTTTACAAAGTCTTGGCTGCCTTGGCAGCATCACTCAGAGATAGGTCCATCCAACTTCAATGCTACTTGGATGACATTCCTATTCTGGCATCATCCATCAATCAAGAAAATTCGAACATTCAAACTACACTTGTAACCCTACAACAACATGGGTTCTCAATCAATTGGTCGAAAAGTCATTTAACACTCTCTACTAGACTCATTCACCTTGGCGCCATCCTTGACACCCTGGAAGGCAAAGTTTTCCTTTTCCCTGACAGACAAGAAAGCATTAGAGATTTGGTTCAACAGATCAGAACTCTTAGGAAAGTACAACTATGTCTCCTTTCTAAATTGCTTGGAAAAATGATTTCTTGTATTTCTATTATCCCTTGGGCCCAGTTCCATGAAAGAACTCTGCAATGGTTCCTGTTACCATAGCAACGCGCCGGGAGAGACGATGCCAAGACTCATGTAAAAGTTCCATCAACCGTCCTCAGGTCTCTATGATGGTGGACACGACCGAAAATCAACAAGGGCTGCCTTTTCAAGGATCCACACAGGTCGATGGTTACAACAGACGCCAGTCTGGTGGGATGGGGGCCCCACTTCCTATCACATACAGCGCAAGGCCTTTGGACGGATTCAGAGAAGGCACACAATATCTATCAACTGGCTAGAACTGAGAGCAGTGTACTTGGCACTCCGACACTCCGCATCTCCATTGCAAACACGTGCTCTTCTTAACAGACAACATAATTACAAAGGCCCATATCAACAAACAAGGGGGCACTCATTCCAATCTACTAATGAGGGAAGCAGAAAGACTATTCCTGTGGGCCGAAATCCATCTTCTTTCTCTAAAGGTGGAGCACATATCTGGAGTAGTGAATGTACAAGCAGATTGGCTCAGCAGAGCCACGTTAGACCAATCGGAGTGGCATCTGGACCCCAAGATCTTTCTGGAGGCTACTCGGAGGTTGGGCCAATTGGTTGTCGACTTGTTTGCCTCCCCACTCAATGCACAGCTTCCCCAATTCATTTCTCGTTACCCATCACAGGGAGCGGAGGACGTGAACGCTCTCAGATGTCATTGGCCCACCGGACTGTTATACACCTTTCCTCCCCTCCCCGTGATCCCTAAATTGATTCAGAAGTTGCTGGAAGAAAAAGCGGACCTGCTATTAGTGGCTCCTTATTGGCCAAGGCAAGCATGGTTCACGGACCTGCAGGACCTCTTGACAGTACCACCGTAGAGGATCCCATCATCAGTCATATCGCTGTCTCAAGGCCCAGTGCTACACCCGGACCCCCAATGGCTAAATTTAGCCATATGGAAGTTGAATGGCGATGTCTGAGAGAAAAACACCTTTCTACTCAAGTTATTCACACTATTCAGTCGGCTCAACGTCCTTCGACGAACCGAATCTATGAGGCCACCTGGTCTAGCTTCTGCCATTGGTGTCAGAGGGTTCATATCGACCTTACTTGCCCATCAGTAGTGCAGTTATTAGAATTTTTACAGGAGGGCCTAAACAAAGGGTTATCACCCAATACTCTGCGGAGACAGGTGGCGGCCCTGGCTTCCGTCATATCTTGGGATGATCTTACCTCCATATCTCATCACCCTCTCATTCACAGTTTTCTGCGCGGTGCCAAGAACTTGAGCCCCCCCGTAGTGCACCGATATCCAACTTGGGACTTAAATAAGGTACTATTGGTCCTTACTACAGGTCCCTTTGAGCCAGTAAGGACTATGACGCTTCAATTTCTAACTACAAAGTAATTTTCCTGATAGCAATTACATCTGCCTGAAGAATCTCAGAACTAGCTGCATTATCGGTGCACAAAGACCTCTGCATTTTCCATTCAGATAGAGTGGTTCTCAGACCAGATCCCTCCTTCATTCCAAAAGTTAATTCGGCATTCCATAGAGCCCAAGAGCTGGTGCTCCCAAATTTTTGCTCACGTCCATCACACAGGCTCGAACACCAATGGCACTGCTTGGATGTAAGAAGGGCCTTATGCATCTACATAAAGTGCACGGCACCCTCCAGAAAGACAGAAGCCCTCTTTGTGTCCTTTCAGCCTAACACCCTGGGGTGCAAGGTTTCACCCTCTACCATAGGTAGATGGTTAAGGGCCACCATCGCTAAGTCGTATGACTCTTACTCGATACTACTGTATATGCCGCGTATAAGAGCGACCCGGGCGTATAAGACGACCCCCAACATTTCCACTCAAAATATAGTTTGTTATATACTCGCCCCTCTTCCGCACGCCTTCCACTTTTGCACTTTTTTTTTTTTTTGAGGCACTTTTGTCTACCGTGGAAGCGAATCCCGTGAAGCTGAAAGAGCAGCCAGCCTTCTCCCAGCTCCCAAGGAAACGAGGCTCACACCGCCCGGGCTCCGCTGAGGTATCCGGCTGGGGCTGTCAGGAGTTGTTACTGCTGGCGCGGCTCGCGCTGCTCCAGTCCCGCGTTGCCTCGGGAAGGGAAAGGCAAAAAGGAAGAGCCGTGGCGGCGCTTTGCAATGGCAGCAGCGGCTCCTGGTTTTGCCTTTCCTTCCCGAGGCAGCGGGACTGGAGCGCGGAGCCGCGCCAGCGGTAACAACTCCTGACAGCCCCAGCCGGATACCTCAGCGGAGCTCGGGCGGTGCGAGCCTCGTTTCCTTGGGAGCTGGGAGAAGGCTGGCTGCTCCCAAATTTTTGCTCACGTCCATCACACAGGCTCGAACACCAATGGCACCGCTTGGATGTAAGATGGGCCTTATGCATCTACATAAAGTGCACGGCACCCTCCAGAAAGACAGAAGCCCTCTTTGTGTCCTTTCAGCCTAACACCCTGGGGTGCAAGGTTTCACCCACTACCATAGGTAGATGGTTAAGGGCCACCATTGCTAAGTCGTATGACTCTTACTCGATACGTAGTTTCCCAAGGCATTACTGCTCACTCCACCAAGAGTGCAGCCACCACAGCAGCATGGGCGACCCAAACTACAATAGAGATTTGCCAAGCTGCAGCCTGGGCTTCTCCATCTCCATTTATTAGAAATTATAAAATTTGCTTCTGCTGAGGCTTCATTTGATAGGCGAGTTCTGCAGCAAGTTATTTCAGAGACAGTTAGGTCTGCAACCCAGACGGAGTCCCTTCCTTAGGACAGTGCCAAGCTTTGGTATGTCCCATCACTGGATGCTCTGAACAGCTCATGGGGGAAAGGGCGTTGGTACTTACCTGATACGCCCGTTCTCTGTGAACTGTGAAGAGCATCCAGCCCCACCCTTTAATTCCATCTGGTAGGGGGTCTGTTCCGGCCAGGGTTATTACATAGGCTTAAGCATATAGGGTATCAATACCTCGGCTTCGCAAAACTGGGGACGCTAAGGAGGAGTCTCGTGGAGGAGAAGGAGCATCCTCAAGTTTAAGCCCAGCCTTCTTAGAAGAGACTGAAGCACCTCCCATCACTAGATGCTCTTCACAGCTCACAGAGAATGGACGTATCAGGTAAGTACCAGTGCCCTTTCTGATTACAATGCATATGTTAGAGCCCAAGAGGAAATAGGAGAATCTTTAGTTCAGGTCCCAGGGGACTGTTCTTTCAAGTAAGGATTTTAGATATTTAAAGCTAAAAGGGGCCTACAGTTGATAAATAAGTATTTTTGATGGGTTTTACATCACTATACACTTTCAAGTAGGTTTTGAGTAGAGGGCCTTAATCAGGAGCATGCATTTAGGTTCCATGTTTAATGTGGCTAATTTCTTCCAAAGCATGTTTCTATTTATGGAATTAAAAGCCACACTTGAGATCTATGAAGGCAGTAAATAGTTTCTTTTTTTTAATTACTCATTTTGTTATGAGAAGGTGTAAAACAAAACATTTGTCTATTGTGGAGGGCTCTGATCTAAATTGCAGTTTGTTCTTCCAGTAGTGTTCTTCTTTTTTCCCATCATCAAGTCTTCTGTTTTACTCAAAAAGTATTTTGCACTCATCTTAGCCATGATTCTAAAAAGACTATAGTTCTATAATATTTTGGATTACCCTTGCCTCGTTTTTTATATATGGAGAACTCAGGCAGGTTGCAACCTGTATTATTTATGTGGGAGAGCAACTCAGCTAACAGTGGGGCTCACCAATCAATATGTGTCCTGAAAAGCTTCAGGAGTAGAAAATCTCCAGGTGCCTTATTCAGTTTCATAGATTAAATAGTGGAAATTCTGATAGCGATTGCACTGGAGATGAGTATGGAAGGTTTTCAAATCCTAGTGGGTAAATGATTTGCTTATGTAGAAGGCTCTGGTTAGAAATAGCAAATAAAATTGTGTTTGTTTTTTGATGGACAGATTCTAGGATAAGAGATTTTACAGAGTTATTAACCAGTTTGTATATTGTATGTCATTAAATGAGAAACAGCTCTATCTAAAATGGAGAATAATTTGATCAATCTGTTTAATTCAAAAGTTACAGATTTTTATTTATAATTAACAACATATAGGCAGGCATATTAGAAAATAAAAATGTAACTGGATTAATACACTGCTCAAAAAAATAAAGGGAACACTTAAACAACACAATGTAACTCCAACTCAATCACACTTCTGTGAAATCAAACTGTCCACTTAGGTAGCAACACTGATTGACAATCAATTTCACATGCTGTTGTGCAAATGGAATAAACAGGTGGAAAGCATAGGCAGTTAGCAAGACATCCCCAATAAAGTGGTGACCACAGGTGGTGACCACAGACCACTTCTCAGTTCCTATGCTTTCTGGCTGATGGTTTGGTCACTTTTGAATGCTTGCAGTGCTTTCACTCTAGTGGTAGCATGAGATGGAGTCTATAACCCACACAAGTGGCTCAGGTAGTGCAGCTCATCCAGGATGGCACAGCAATGCGAGCTGTGGCAAGAAGGTTTGCTGTGTCTGTCAGACTAGTGTCCAGAGCATGGAGGCACTACCAGGAGACAGGCCAGCACATCAGGAGACGTGGAGGAGGCCATAGGAGGTCAACAAACTAGCATCAGGACCGCTACCTCCGCCTTTGTGCAAGGAGGGACAGGAGGAGCACTGCCAGAGCCCTGCAAAATGACCTCCAGCAGGCCACAAATGTGCATTTGGCTGCTCAAACGGTCAGAAACAGACTGCATGAGGGTGGTATGAGGGCCCGACGTCCACAGGTGGGGGTTGTGCTTACAGCCCAACACCGTTCAGGATGTTTGGCATTTGCCAGAGAACACCAAGATTGGCAAATTCGCTACTGGCATCCTGTGCTCTTCATAGTTGAAAGCAGGTTCACACTGAGCATATGTGAGAGACGTGACAGGGTCTGGAGACGCAGTGGAGAACGTTCTGCTGCCTGCAACATCCTCCAGCATGACCGGTTTGGCAGTGAGTCAGTAATGGTGTGGGGTGGCATTTCTTTAGGGGGCCGCACAGCCCTCCGTGCTCGCCAGAGGTAGCCTGACTGCCATTAGGTACGGAGATGAGATCCTCAGACCCCTTGTGAGACCATATGCTGGTGCAGTTGGCCCTGGGTTCCTCCTAATGCACGACAGTGCTAGACCTCATGTGGCTGGAGTGTGTCAGCAGTTCCTGCAAGATGAAGGCATTGATGCTATGGACTGGCCCGCCCGTTCCCCAGACCTGAATCCAATTGAGCACATCTGGGACATTGTGTCTCGCTCCAACCACCAACGCCATGTTGCACCACAGACTGTCCAGGAGTTGGGGCATGCTTTAGTCCAGGTGTGGGAGGAGATCCCTCAGGAGACCATCCGCCACCTCATCAGGAGCATGCCCAGGCGTTGTAGGGAGGTCATACAGGCATGTGGAGGCCACACACACTACTGAGCCTCATTTTGACTTGTTTTAAGGACATTACATCAAAGTTGGAACAGCCTGTAGTGTTTTTTTCCACTTTAATTTTGAGTGCAACTCCAAATCCAGACCTCCATGGGTTGCTAAATTTGATTTCCATTGATAATTTTTGTGTGATTTTGTTGTCAGCACCATTCAACTATGTAGTGAACAAATTATGTAATAAGAATATTTCATTCATTCAGATCTAGGATGTCTTATTTTTGTGTTCCCTTTATTTTTTTGAGCAGTGTATATCAAAAGCATAGCAGATGAACTTATTTCTAATTGGTCCATCTCATTTTTCTTTTGTTGGATATAGTTCCCATGGCAATGCCATTTGTAATGAATCTTTATGGTGTAAAGGCAGGACACAATTGGTTTTGTATAGAATTTTGATTTGCAACTAGATGGGTTACAAGCCATTTGCTTTATTTTAAGGAAAAGAAAATGAATCTTAAATTACTCTGATTGTCCTTGAATTTGCATTTTCCCTAATCAAAAGAATCAATTATTATGAACTTGCTGCTAGACAAGGGAATAATAAAAAAGAACCCCATATGGCTTTATTATTGTGTAGGTAAATCATAGGATTTTGTCATCTTTTAACAAAGGGGGTAAGTCAAATTATGTCGATTTGAATGAAAAGGTATGGCCGAAGTGAAGAGCAGTATAAACTTTGAAGAATAGAATATTAACATGAATATTACAGCTGGCAAAGAAAAAGAGCTGCTTCATGAATCTTTGGCTGCTTTGTGGGTTAGACCTATGATGATGCCTTTAGAGTGGTGCTCGTCTCCATTTTTTAGCTGAGGGAGCCAATTTGTCTGAAGACCTTTCTGTTGTCATGTGGCCAGTATAACTATACTTCAAGGCTCAGGGAATGCTGTTACCTTCCCTTCAAAGTGGTATCTATTTCTCTACTTGCATTTGCATGCTTTCAAACTGTTAGCTGGGAAAGTGCCTTTACCATGATTACATTAAAATTTGACAGGTAACGGAATAAGGTAAGGAAGGAAGATTTGAGACATACAAAAGTTAAATGGGATTAAGATCTAGTACTATTGTCACAATCTCCATTTCAGTGAAGCTGGATGGAAACTGAATGCAGAAAGTCAGGTGGCGATTGCGGCTTATTTAATAAGCATTGACTAAGCAAACTATAGTTTAGTATAGTGCCATGATGGCGAATCTATGGCACGCTTGCTGGAAGTGGCACGCAGAGCTATTTCACACAAGAGGTTGCCTGGAAGAGCCCCACTGCGTGTGCGCCCGCCAGCAAGGTGATTGTTGGGTATCTGCCGCACATGCACGAGAGGAAGGCATGTGTGCATGCACAGGGGGTGGGGTACATGGGGGTCGTGCACGCATGTGTAGAGGCGCACGGCGCGGGGGGCACATGCACATGTGCAGAAAGGTGCATGGTACATGCGCAGGGGGGTCGTGGAAAAGGTTAGGCATCACTGGTATAGTATATGAGACCGGATTTTTTTCCAAGTGAAGGTATTCCATCTGTAGAATCCTAAATCAGATGAATCAAGAAGCTTCCATGGTTTCCATGTTACTGTGATGAAAATACAACAATGAAAGTTAACTGGTTGTAATACTTGATTCAAAGATGTATTTGGGGCCAGTCTGACATTTATGTCCTTTGGCAGTGTAGTAATATGAAGATGTTAATGTGTGCAACATACAATTGGTTTTCAAAACGAGTCTGTATTGAATATATCATTGTCATGCCCTCATTCAGTTTTTAACTTGAATAAATTCCATGAATGCATGATTGTGTGTTCCTCTAAATGAGGATATGCTTTAAAAATGTGCATCTTTGTCAGCTGTGCTTATTTTACAGATATCCAAACAGAGAATTATGTTAGCAGATAGTGAATCACAATGCAGGTAATAGTATCCTAGATGAGTCCTTCAAAGTGATCTTATTTTAAATTATCAATAGATAATTTAAGTACAGGTATACTCCTTGACTTTCGACCACAATTGAGCCCAAAATTTATGTTGCTAACTGAAAAATTTGTTGAGTGAGTTTTACCCCATTTTATGACTTTTTTTGCCACATTTCTTAAGTGAATCACTGCAGTTCTTAAATTAGTAATAGTGTTGTTAAGTGAATATGGTTTCCCATTGACTTTGCTTGTCGGAAGATTACAAAAGGGGATCACATGATTCCAGGACCCTGCAACCGTCATAAATATGAGTCAGTTTGCCAAGTATCTTAATTTTGATCACATGATCATGGGGATTCTGCAACATTCACTTATGTGTGAAAAATTGTCATAAGTTACTTTTTTCAATGCTGTTGTAACTTCTGTGTAAGTCCAGGACTACCTGGACTCACAATTTAACTTCTATAAAAGAAGTAAATATTCTTCGTGTATATTTAATAAACACCAGACAATAATGCTGTGTTATATGCATTTTAGAAAAATATAACTTTAACAGGAGAACTTCATTGCTCTTATTACCATCTATTGCTTAAAAGATCTTATCATTAGGGCACTTGATCTATACAAATCCTTGCTTTTGCTTTAAGACAAATTTAATAAAAGTCATACACTAATCATAACAATGTCAATTTTAAATAGTAACTCAAAATATGGCAATTAATGAGTTACCCAAAGCAATAAGCAAAATCCATCAAATAGGCTTCATTTTCTTAGATTTGCATTAGTATAACTTCACTTGAGCACCATTTTCAATGTAGCAAAAATGATTTTATAAGATGCTCAGTATGGAAAAAATTCAATCTTTAACATAAATTTGAATATTGTTTTTTTCTCTACAATTTGGGAATCAAATTTTAATCCAAAATAAGTTATTAGCTTCCTTTTCTCCTGTAGGTGGCAGCAAGTTGTTAGCTTCTTTCAATTTCCAATGTGGAGAGCTACTTTATTCTATTTGTTCAATATGTAAAATCACTATTTTATTTTTTCTTCCATAATGTTTACCTAGAAATGTGGAATTACTTGTTACTTTTGAAGTGTCATCCAGAAAAGCCAAAAAATACTGTCAATATATAAATAAAACTCATAAATTATTTTTAAAAATAAAAGTTCAGTCCTCTATTGAGTAATGGAATCAAAAAAGGGCATTTTTAACTTGAAAATATTTTATCAATAGCATTTATTTTTAGAATTCTAATCATTGACATCAGTTGTCTTCCATTTTAATTTAGAGTTTATTAAGATGCCATAGATCAGGGGTTTCCAACCTTGACTTTGCTGGCTTGGGGATTCTGGGAGTTAAGGTCCACAAGTCTTAAAGTTGTCACAGTTGCAGACCCCTGCTGCAGATCATCCTTGATTCAGTTGGTGAAAAATGAATAAAAATATGAAATAGTGAGCAAAAATGCTTTGGAGAGATTGATGGTGATGAGTCAGATATGACTGACCATCTTGTACGCAGAAATCTACCTACAAGATGTAAATTGTAAAATATGCAAGTAGTCCATGGGTTATATCAATTTATTCAGCAAGTGCTCAAAGTTAGGATAGCACTGAAAAAAATATTTATGACCAGCCTTTGTACATGATTATCTCAGCATTCCTGTGGTCAAACGATCAAAATTTGAGCATGTTATGATCAGCCAGCATTTAAACCCCTTGCCCTGTCACCCCAGTTGAGCTTTGTCAACTTCTTTCCCTGCCTCCCTCCACTTGCCTCAGTGATGCTGGCTGGCCTCAAGCTCTGTGGTATGGGGGCTCTGTCAACTATGTATGCAGGGCAGTCTCTCCACCACTTCCCCCTCCCTTGGCCAAGTAATACCTTTGGCAAAGCAACATTCACCTCTGAGTGCAGACGACCTCTTCTTACCATTTGGTGAGTGTAGTGGTGAGAAGAAATTTTTAACCATTGAGTAGAGAAATGGGGGAACCATTCAACTGCTGCTGCCAATGCTGGTGCAGCCCAAACATCAGCTCAACCATGGATTTGTGAAACTTGGCTGATCCTGTTTCAAATGCTTACTGTGAAAGTTAGTGGTGCAGCTGTCAAGGCCCAGACTTAGATTCTGAATCTGAGTCTAAAAAAGAAGCTCCAGGTATGTAAGCCACAGGAGGAATCACATGTGGCTGATCAAACACAGGCAACACCTGAGCAGCTGAAAGAGTCAGGGGAGGAGAATTAAAAACTTCCCAGCCATAGGCAATGAGTAGAGAGGGAAGCAGAACAGAGAAGGTTTATTAGGTTTCTCTCCAAGCAAAGAAATAAACCTGATTGGTGACAGCTCGTATAAGAGCAGCCTGCATAAGAATCTGCTCTACCCCTATTGTGTTTGATAGAAACAGTGTCTGATATACTGCTTATGTGCGATGTTGATGTGTGGATTCCGCTTCTTGGACTTTGGGCAGGAATACATGGAACACGCAGAGTCTTCCAGGCCTTCCAGGCAAGGCTGGTGGTGGGCTGAGACTGGTGAAGTGGGCAGAGTATTTACAAAGGCACCCTGCATTGTAGGCTTGAGGCTGGGCAGCAATGGCAAACCCATTAAAGAGTCAAGGTGAAGAAGATTTTGAAAATCAGCTTGGGCAATGGTGGCAGAGGGTATCAGCAGAGAAATGCAGTAGCCTCTTCATTTTGCCATGCTGTATGGGGCAGCCAAAGGACAGAGATGGGGGGAAAGGACGTTCATAAGAAAGGTATACGGTCCGTTCCTGATAACTGGGAATGATGGGACAGCAGTTGATGAGCAGCATAGTCATATATTTCATTTAATTAAATATTCACTGAGCAATGTAAATTCTGGTCCCAATTAGGGTTGTAACCCAAGAACTACTATAAAGCAATTTATAAATTGCTCCTTGTCTTGACAATGATATTGTCATTGGTATTATTATCAGCATTACCATGCCAAGTAGCAACAAATGGGGGGGGGATTTTCACTGGCATCACAACATGGAGTTGTGTACTAGGAATTTTTTTTAAGTTTCTATATGTACTATAGGCCTAACCCTCCATGGCTTTTGAAAATAAATGTATATATGAAATTGTATATTGATTTGATCATTGTTTATCCAAGAATAAATATTAATGTATAATTCAATCTTTAGCTGTACAAAATATTAATTTAAAATTTTGAATCAATCTATGAATCCTTTAGCTCAGCCTTTTCTATGTATACACTGAGTTCTCAAATTTATGTAATATTGTAACTCCTTTTAAAATTTGGTGTTTTATTTAATATGTACTTATATTTAAGCAGAGTTCAACCTATTGTTCGAATATACTTTATTAAACTTCTACAAAAAATAAAATATAAAAAGCAAGCAAAAATTATTTTAAAAGGGAAAGGGAAGATGCAAAGGAATAAAGAAAACCTAACAGAATTATAGAAAGAATAACTTCAAACTTTCTCCAATACTTACAAATATAAAATATACAGAACATAGAATCATAGGGCTGGAAGGGATCCAGAGTTCTTCAACCCCCTGCTCAGGGCAGGAGACCTTATACCATTCTGGTCAAATGGCTGTCCAGTTTATTTTAAAAAACCTCCAATGATGGAGCACACACAACTCTAGGAGGCAAGCTATCCCATTGATTGTTCTCACTGTCAGAAAATTTCTCCTTACTTCTAGGTTAGATCTCTCTTTTAACAAGCTTTCACCATTATTTGCTGCCCTGCCCTCTTGTGCTTTGGATAATGTCCATCCCCTTGTCTCTGTGACAGCTCCTCGAGTACTGGAAGACAGTTACCATGTACCCCTGTAATCCTTCTCTGCAATAGGCTAGACATACCTAGTTGCTTCAACTGTTCATCATACAATTTAGCCTCCATAGTAAGTGGTACATGTGTGTATAATTTCTGGTGCTACTTTAACCCCAATGTTTTTTATTAAGCAACTGAAAAATATATGGACTGAGTCTAAGTTGATAGTCTGGGTTGCCAGAGAGAATGCCAGCTACTTTGCTTCCACTATTTGTTTTTCATTTCATTATGTCTATCAGATGAATAAAGATAACAGAACCAGATATCTGGTATATTTATGCTTTTAAGAGCCTCAATATAATTTAATTATGCTACTACATGTAAACAATTCTACTCTATAAAGACTGAAGTGTATTTCTTATCTGTGTAGCTGAATAATTTCATACATTCAGGTGGTTATTTCTTTTTCTTTTTTTACTTGGCAGATACATAATGAGCATATTGATGCAAGATAAATTTAGTGAACAACTATAAAATGCCCAGGTTTGGGTCAACAAAGACAGTTCAAGTTCAGAATTCTGTCAGCGATAGCACCATGGTGGAGAAACCAACTGGAAGAAAGGTATAAAAAGAAATTTAAGATTACCTTTTAGATAATTTATGGAAACAGAATCTTTGTGAATTAAAAACAATAGTTGAATAAATGGATTTTAATGATACCAAAAGGAATTGCTATAGTAACATGCTAAAAAAATCCTACTCCTTTGATATATTGTTTATTGTATTTTTTTTCTTTTTATAAAACATTTCAGTGTGTCATATATAATTGGTGAAATTGCTTGAAGGTAAACTCTGTTTCATTTAACATACTGAAGATGATATTAGCATTAATAGCATTAATTTTAAGATTTAAAGCAGTAGTAATATGAGGTGAGATGGGAAATTGTATTATAAAAACTATCACTTCCTGTTCTATCTCAGCAAAACATCATGCAGTATGAAATATTGGAATAGAATAGAATTTTTTATTGGCCAATAAAAACACACATGGAATTTGTCTTGGTGCAAGTGCTCTCAGTGTACATAAAAGAAAAGATATATTTGTCATGAGTCAAGAATCATAAGGCGCAACCCTTAATAATAATCATAAGGTACAAGAAGAAGAGAAAAATAATTAAACAGTTTGAAGTTTATCTTTCTCAGCAAAGACCATGGGATTTTGTTGAAAGGAGGCATTGCTAATTAGTCATTTCCTGTTTATGGAGGGGAGGTCTTCTGTATCTATAATTTCTGGAATAGTCATTCAGGAACCAATCAAAAACTACCATAAAAACAGATTAGGAATACAAGTTAAAATGGGCAAGAAAATGGTAGGTGAGCACCTGTCCACCCTAGACAAGTGCAAATCACCAGGACCAAATGGATTATACTCCAAGATTCTGAAGGAACTGGCAGACGTGATCTCAGAACGATTGAACTATATTTTTCAGAGATCCTGGAGCACCAGGAAACTACAGGGGCCTGGAGAAGAGTTGATGTAGTTCCCATTCTAAAAAAAAAAAAAAATAGATCCAGGAAACTACAGAGCTATCAGCCTGACTTCAATACCTGGGAAGATTCTGGAAAAGATAATCAAACAATGAATCAGCAACTATCTGGAGGCAAACAAAGTCAAGCCAAAAACAGATCATGCCAGACAAATCTTACTGCATTCTTTGACAAAAGTGATTCATTGACAAATTAGTGGACCAGAGGAATGCTGTGGATATAATTTACTTGGACTTCAGTAAAGCATTTGATAAAGTATCCATAACCTGGTACTTTTTTTATATATATATAAAAGTTTTTTATTTCTTTCAATTTTACACATCTCTTCACGTGAGCAACATGATTCCGGATTATAACACTGCATCCAGTATTCCAAGTGTTGTCATGTTGTAAAAAAGATGTTGAGACTGTAGAAAGAGTGCAAAGAAGAGCAACCAAGATGATTGGAGGACTGGAGGGTAAAACATATAAAGAACAGTTGCTGGAATTGAGTATGTCTAGTTTAATGAAAAGAAGGACTAAAGGTGACATGATGTGGCAACCTCTAGCTATCTCAGGGTTGCCACAGAGAAGAGGGAGTCGAGCTATTCTCCAAAGCACCCAAAGGCAAGACAAGAAGCAAAGGATGGAAACTAATCAAGGAGAATAGCAGCCTAGAACTAAGTTTAGTTTAGTTTACTTTATTGTCATTGCATCTCGTACAACGAAATTAAACACCATCTTCAGTGCACATCATGACCATGACCATGAAAATAAACACAAACACACATCCTTCACCCTTTACACATTGAACCGGAGACCCCTGACACCACACCAACACTGTACTATACAGCAGAATTCAAAAGAGCTACTGCCTGGGTTAGAAGCTGTTTTTCAGCCTATTTGTCCTTGTTTTTATTATTCTGTACCATCTGTCAGATGGTAATAGTTCAAAAAAAGGCTTCCCAGGATGAGATGGATCTTTGAGAATGTTTTGAACTTTCTTAAGGCAGCCGGAGCTATAAAGTTCTTCCAAAGAGGGGAGAGGGCAACCATTAATCTTCTGGGCAATGACATTAACCCTCTGGAGTGCTTTCTTATCTGCCACTGTGCAATTGGCAAACCATACAGAGATGCATTATGTTAAAATGCTCTCTGTGGTGCAGTGGTAGAAGGTCACCAGCAGTTTCTCATTCAGTTGTTGTTTCCTTACAAGCCTCAGGTAGTATAATCTCTGCTGGGCTCTTTTGACCAGGGCTGCAATGTGGGCACCCCAGGTCAGGTCCTCTTTTAGAGTAACACCCAGAAACTTAAAACTGGCCACTTGCTCCACTCAGTCTCCATTGATAAGTAAGGGCTGATCTGTTCCTTCTATAATCCACTATAAGCTCCTTGGTCTTATTGATGTTAAGGACCAAGTTGTTGTCTCCACACCATGAAAGCAACCGGTCCACCTCATCTCGGTAGGCAGACTCATCCCCCCCGGAGATAAGTCCCACCACTGTTGTATCATCTGCAAATTTAGCAATAGTATTACTAACGTGAGTGGGAATGCAGTCATGCACATAAAGAGTATAGAATAAGGGACTCAACACGCAACACTGTGGTGTACCAGTGTTAATAATAAGGGCCGAAGAGGTATGATTAACTAATCTGACCCTCTGTGAGCAGCCAGACAGGAAATCCATAATCCAAAGGCAGATTGAATTAGAAAGCCCAAGGTCCAGAAGTTTAGACACTAGTCTATGTGGAAGAATTGTGTTAAACGCAGAACTAAAATCCACAAAAAGCATCTTCATATAGCCCTCCCGCTGTTCTAGATGAGTCAGACCAGTGTGAAGAGTGATGGCTATAGCGTCCTCTGTAGATCTATTTTTTCTGTATGCAAACTGGTGTTTATCAAATGTATGCGGAAGACCAGAAATGATGTGCTGGCAGACCAATTTCTCAAAGCACTTCATGATGATAGGAGTGAGTGCCACTGGTCTGTAATCATTGAGGTTATTGATAGGGAACTTCTTCATAGCAGAACTATGGTGGAAGCCTTCAAACAAGATGGAATAGTGGACTGGGATGAAGACCGATTGAAGATCCTGGTAAAGACTCCAGCCAACTGATCAGCACAGTCTTTAAGCACTCGGCCAGAGATACCGTCAGGACCGGCAACCTTTCTAGGGTCCACAGCCCTCAGAATGCTCCTCGCCTCCTGTTCCTCCACAATGAGGTGGGGGCTACAATTGGCTGGTAGTTGTGTTTTATCTGTCTCTGATGTCTCCACTTCAAAGCAAGCAAAGAAATGATTCAGTTCCTCTGCCAATGAAGCATCCCCCTCAGCAGGGATGACATTGATCAGTTGATGGTTTGTAATTTGTTGAATCCCTCACCACACCTGCCTCATGTTATTGCTATAAAAATTATCCTCAATCTTCCTCTTATAAAATCAGTCTTGGCCTTCCAAATACCTTTCTTCAGATTAGCTCTGGCAAGACTGTATCTTGCCCCATCACCGGACCTAAAGGCCTTGGTCCTGTCACACAAGAGGTGCTGGACTTCCTTGGTCATCCAGGGTTTCTGATTGGGATAGATCCTAATACGTTTATCCACAGTGATAGTATCTGCAGTGTTTGATATAGCACAGAACAGTTGCAGTGTGCACTAGGGTGATAAAAGATGTCCTAATTTGTGTTCTCAAAACAATCCTGAAGTTGTTGGGAAGCATCTTCTGGCCAAGATTTCACTATCTTTATTATAGGCAGAGCTCATCTCCTAAGAGATTTGTAAGCTGGTGCTAAAAGCAGTGACATATGGTCTGATTGTCCCAAATGTGGTAATTGTATAACCTCATAGCAATGTTTGATGTTGGTATATACTTTGTCCAATATGTTTGCTCCTCTAGTAGCACATTTAACATGCTGATAGAATTTAGGGAGCACTTCTTTTAAATCAGCTTGATTAAAGTCCCCCGCTATGATATGCACAGCATAAGTATACTTATTCTGCTGATTACTAGCAATGTTATTCAAGAATCCCAAAGCTATGGTAGTATTGGCATCAGGTGGGATATATCAAAACCACACTGAATTCCCATGGAAGATATATGGGTCTACATTTAAGAGTTGTATACTCCAGATCCATGGAGCAGTGGCTGTCTACAGTCTTTGTATTGATACACCAGCTTTTGTTCACATAAAGGTTTAAACCTCCCCCTTTGATCTTGCCACAATCTCTACTCCTGTCCTGCCGGTGAGCTATGTAGTCTTCCAGCTCAACAGCTGCATCTGGAATGAGTGAATGAGGCCAAGTTTCTGTGATTAGCAAAACACAGCAGTTCTTGATGAATTTAGTCTTTGCAATCTGTAGCCTTAATTCATCCATTTTGTTAGTCAGAAATCTTGCATTGGTAAGAAATATACTTGGAATTGAAGGCTTGTGTGGAAACTTACTCAGCCTAAAGAAAACCCCAGAACGGCATCCTCTCTTCCTCTTCCTGTTCTTCTTTCTCCACCTCTTCCTCCTTCCTACAGGGATAGTGATCCATGGCTCCCCCAAGGGCCTAGCTGCCTCCTTCGGTAGGAGAAATTTCCTGACAGAACAATTAATCAGTGGAGCAACTTGCTTCCAGAAGGTGTGAATGCTCCAACACTAGAAGTTTTTAAGAAGAGAGTGGACAACCATTCATCTGAAATGGTATAGGTTTCCTACCTGAGCAAGGGGTTGGAGTAGAAGACTGTATTCTATTATTCAGGACCTAAAAATCATGATTAGACAAGAGTTGAGAGAAACATTAACAAACATTTGATGGCTGAGATTTTGTTCAGACTAGTATAAGAATACTTTGGCTCTGAATAATGAAAAGGTACTTAAGAAGGTTTTAACTCTGTATTGTTACAGTATTGTTATAGATCTGCTTAATGAAAATTGTACTACAAGAGTGCCTAGCTAAAATATTCACATGATTTAGTGGTGGAGTGCTTGGTTTTTGGTATCTAATGTACAGATTTTTCTCATTAATTAGATAACTGAACAGCAATCAGTTTTCAGTTCCTGAAAAATGATAATTCTCTGGGAGCATATCTCTTTAGTGTATTAGATTAAATATATAGCAGAGGCTCTCCTATTGAAGATGCACATATATTATCTTACATTTATCAGTGTTGTGATACATCATTAGGCTCTTCTGTGCTCCTTTGGATCATTTTCTTCCTAGCAGTCTCTCTAACTAGTCCAGCTATTTTTTCTGGAATAAAATGAACTTTCTTTGGATCAACAGAGTGATCAAGGAACAATACCGAACAACAATTTAGCATAATCACAGAATTAATATATTTTACCTTCTGAATTAATGTGTTAAAATATTATTGTAAATTGTTGCATACTAATATTCCTGTGTTTGCCTGTTTCAAAAGACTAATACATTGTTGTAATAAAACATATGTTTATAGAGTCTACTGAGTGTAAATAAGGAAAATTTAATTGAGGTTTTTAAGACTGTGCCAAAATTGCAAAAAACTTTCTTTTGTAGATATAGTGTGTTCTCTTCTTTGAAGGCTTGGCTTGAATTTCTGACTACAATAGTGTTAATAAGCTATCCTGAACAATAAAATAATCTATAAATGTATACTGAAAGAAGGTATACATTTGTGTTTATTCTGTAAACAAATGTTATAGAATTTCAGTCAGAATCAGTGAGGACATTTTTAATTGGTATGATTGCAATGAAGGCTTACTTCTGAATTCAAATAGTCTTTGGTAAGCATCAGTAATTGGGACCAGAATTTCCATCACTAAGCAATGTGATCGTAAAGCACAAAATATCATGACCACATTGCTTAGCGACAGCAATCCTGACATACCCCACTGCCATTGTTAAACAAGGATTAGGAGTTATTAAGCAAGTCCCAGACCATTTGCAAGCAGGCCAGCAATCAATTAAGGTGCAGTGTGAACATGGTGGTACTGGAGGTGGCTGTTGCCAAGTGGTGGAGGGTGTGTGTGTGGCCTGCAAGGTGCAGCACAAGTATGATAGAACCAAGTGTCTAGTGCGGGGCAGGGGAGGATGTGGTGAGTGGCACATACCATGTTACAGGGTCGGGTAGCTTTTGCCAGGCAGAGTATAACAACAACAAATGATTGTTAAATGAGGACTGCCCGTTAATAATGTGAAGTAGGTATGCAAAATGCATTTTCTATTGAAAAAGGTATATAGTTAGTAACATTTTATGCTTTCAAGGAACCCTTCCATTAGCATTGTCAATTATAGTAGATTAAATCCAGATTAAAGCAAAAATAAACAAATGAACCTTTAGACTTTGTTCTTAGAAAATTATTTATTTATAAGGCATACATGCAGCTTTATATAGTTAGGCAAAAAAGATAAGAGCCGAAAGATGAAGAATTTATCTAATTATAGTTAGGTGCAACCAGTTAATTAGCCAAATCTTTCATTAGATTTAACAATTAAAACAGATTTATACACAAGTTACTTAAATGTACTTTGTGTTACAAGTTTAAATTCTAGATTTATGAGTATCTTCTGTGATAATATGCAAACTCAGTAGAGGAATTCCTTTCATTTCACTGCTGCAAAATCTCAGCAGTGATGTGTTGTCAGGATAATCTGCAATACAGTATGTAGGTACAGCATAATGTCATAGCTAGTTGTTTCTAGTCTGTAGAAAATCTTAACATCTGTATGAGTTTAGCTATTTTCAACTTCAACGTTCCAGATGTGTTTCACTATTATAAGTCTCAAGCAATATACAATTAGTTCATCTGTGTGTCATGGTGTATTATTTATGTGCCTATTAATGATCATATCTTTTAAATACTGTTTTAAATTGCATAAGTGAATGAGGTTTCCTTGCCATTATTTCATATAATAATGACTTTGGAACTTTGAGGGATTTATTGAAAGAAATATATTAATCTGTATGCTACAAGAATATTTTAAACAACAACAATCTTACTCCAAATAATTTAACTATAACAAAACCATGAAAAACAATTTATGCAATTTAGCTATGAAATATTTAGCATAATTGGTAAAAGAGGGGTGTAAATTTCCTGTTTTATATTTGACATTTTTAAAAAAATTAAAATTCCAGTGATGATTAGAGGGATGGATGGACTTAAGAACATAATGATGAGATTAAAGAGGGGAAGGAGGAAGAATGCTTATCCTGGATGATGTGGCTTGAATTGTACCTTGAATTGTATTCTGAAGCATATTGGCAACCAATGCCTCTTGTGGAGTAGAGGTGTTACATGTGTTGAATAACTGGCACCATTTCCTATCTATGCTGTTGCATTCTACACCAGTTGAAGCTTGAGAATGCTTTTAAAGGGCAACCCATGTAGAGTGTACAGTTCACACTGGAGATTACAACATGAGTAACAGTGAGCAGAGCTTCCTGGTCCAGGAACAGGCACAACTGCTACACAACTGAAAGGTGTGCAAAGGCCTCCTACCTATGGTTGTGACTTGCTCTTAGGAACAGAAGCTATAAGTGCAGGAAGCCCCCCAGATCATGTTCTAGACCTGTTTGTGGCAGTGCCACCTCACCCAAGGTTAAGAGTGAAAAGTCCGTAGCACCAAGGATCCAAACACAAAAAGCCAATCAGCCTTGCTTGTGCTGAGTTGAAGTTATTGTGCTCCAGGTCCCTCAGTTTGACCATCAAACTTTAAACTTTAGGATTGTTTTCTTGAGAAGAATTCATTCCATTCATAGAACAAATATTTGGAACTAGTTCTGGAAATAAGCTGACGTGAGGAATAGGTATAAATTATTTAAATGTAAGGAAATAACATAAATTAAATGAAATTATTAAATAAAATAATTTAATAGGTAATATTATTTTAGATAGGAAGAATATTATTTTATTCCATGTTTTCCTAAGTTTTAGTACAAAATATTAGGGGATTCCATATATACAACAATAATGTTGCTTAGAATATGAAGTCACACATGTGTTGGTTTAAATAGGCACAAAGATGTTTGTTTCTTCAGATTGGCTTTTTTTAAAATATAGTTTAAAATATTTATCTTATTTATACAGTTAATAGAATCAACTGATTGGTAAGTGGTTTACATTGCCTTCTGCTAGAGCAGGGGTCTTCAAACTTGGCAAGACTTGTGGACTTCATTTCCCAGAATTGCCCAGCCAGCATGACTAGCTGAGGAATTCTGGGAGTTAAAGTCCGCAAATCTTAAAGTTGCCAAGTTTGGAGACCCCTGTGCTAGAGGTACTACTATGCATTTATAGTTGTTTTTCTATCCTGTTTTATTCTTATATTGTGATAAATTTCTCAGACCATTAATTTATTTTGAGCTAATCTTATTAGGTTATTAAAGTACTCTATGAGGAAGTAGCAGTAGTTGTGCTTAATTTATAGACAAAAAAAATGAGAATGAGCATTCAGAATTCCATCATAATTTACCTTATGAGCCCTGCATGTGCCTTTACAGATAAAAAAGATGGAATTTAATCAGATCAATATTCCAGGAAAAATCAGGAAGCCTACTTAATATAACCTTTATTTTAAAAATTCTGAGATTCAGTAATGGCTATTCTTAAATATAAACTGAAAATAATGAGAAGAAATTGGCTTAACTTATTTAAAAACTGCATTTTGAGGTCAACATTGTTGAATTGGAAGCACTACAATGTATTGGGTTATCGGTAAGAACTTCTTACATGTTTTATACAATAATAAATTTAAGATTGATCTGTAGCTAGTTAAGGATGTCTGTTGTCCCTGTAATTTTGAGCTGAGTGGTGAATCAAGTTCCATCCCATCCTATACAACTTCTGGATTCTTTGCTGTCTATCATGGCACTGCTATTACCTAATTTCTTCCCCTGCTCACATTTTTATAATAATTTTTATTAATGTTTACAGCTACAAAAATAAAAACTAATGCAGATAAAGAAAATATAAAAAAAGGTGTAGGAAAAAAATTAAAAGAAAACTAGTAGGAAAAAATATATATAAAGGTATATAAAGAAAAACTTCCCCCTTTATCAAGGTAAGTACAAACAATTTTAGTAACTTATATACATATTTGTCTGATTCCACATTACATTTTCTCAATCACCTTATAAATCATCTATACATTACAAAAATATTAATCTAATCAATTAATTATAGCAAGTGATATTAATCTTTCCATAATGGTTCTTATTTCATCGTTTCCCCCCTTTTTTCCTTTTCTTATACATCACTAATCATCAATTAATATATAATATTCCTATTATAAATTCCCAATTCCATATTTATTTCATTAAGTTCCATGTCTAATGTAGCGATAATTCTTTAATAGAAAAAGACAAAAGAAAACTAAAAAAAAAACCCATATCAGTTACATACTTATCTATTTTCAGTACTTATTCTTATATATCACAACATATTACCTTGCGGAATCTCCTTCCCTGTCCTTTTTTCACCCATTATTTCTCGTTCTTTTAACAATGTAATTTCTTTTCATCCTTGTTTGCTTCCTGTTTCTCTTTATGTTCTGGTCCTTTCTTTTAATTCCCTTTTTCCCCATTCTTATTCCTCTTCATTTCTCCTTCCAATTATTAAGTTTATCTCCCCCTTTCAGTTATTCTTTTGTAGTTCCCTATTCTGCTTTTTCCCTCTCCTTTTTTTCATTTTCCGAACCATTCTCCTTTTTGTTATCACATCAGACCACAAATTTTTAATTTTAACTCCCTTTTTCCCCCTGCTTAAATAATTGTTGCTCCCTTTGTTCTTCAAAGCTGGCTCCTTTTTTGTTAAACTCCTCCCCCTCTGGTTTACTTTGTTCTTCTACAAGCTGAGTCACCATTTCTAATATCTGTAATATGTAGTTGCACATTTCAAGTTTAATTTTCATCGTTTCCCTTATATCTTGCAAGTCCAATCTTATTTCATCAAATAAGTCCTCCATTATATCTTCTCCTTTTTTCCCTTTCTTTCCTCTTCCTTAATAGATGTATTCAATCCCAAAGTCCAGTATATTATTTCCACCCAGTATCTTTTAAGTTTATTTTCAACAATCAATGTCCTTAAGTCTTTGTTCCAGGTCTTCTAATTGGCTGTTTCCCACAGTCACCGGGTAGTTCTATGACAATATTTTCAAATATCTTCCCCTTTGTTATATTCTGATGTCCCTTTCCAGGATTTTTATTTTACTATAATGGAGTTTCTTTTACTTTCTTTTAAGTTCCTAAGTTCAATTTCTTAGAAAGACCAAGCACTTTTTTAAAGAGTCACTGAAATTTTTCCTGTATCATCAGGTGGTGCTTTTGTGTCTTTTCCACAATCCACTCCTTCCTTAACTTTAACTTTCTTTGTTAAATATAATACTTTTATTAAGTTCGTTAGTTATTATTTTTCTTTTAAACACACTCAATTTCAGCATTTAGTTATGCCCTTTAAGTGACAATAGTCCAATAATTGTCCAGTTTAATTTTTAAATATTTGTTGTGTTCAAATGTTTTCCTTTAAATTTTCTCCTCCAAATTAATCCAATACAATAATACAAGCCAATTTTATAAAATCCAATTTCCTTCTCTCTTTTTCTGGTCACTGCTTCCACACATTTTCCTCCAAAATAGTCCTTTATTTTTTTAATACCAGGGTACCTCAAAATCCATGGTTTGCCTGGTTCACACTCTGCTTGCTGCTTCTCCGCTCCAGCACAGTGTTCTTCGTCTTCACAGTGGCCATTTTAGGACCACCGCTGCAGCTTGCCTTTGGGAGGGGTTTTCCCTGTCAGGGAGGGGAGTTGCGGATTTCCCTCTTCGTCACCACCCCTCCAGGGTGGTTCTGGTCCCAAACAGGACCCTCCAGCAAGTGAACTTGAGCGAAACTGCGCACGATCGCAGATTCCGCTCTGACTCTGACGACGAACAAACCGGAAGTCCAGCTTGTCCACTTAACTTTTTGCTACTCTAAAACAGGATGCTGGAGAGAAGGATAAAATGTAATCCACTGTTTTTCCCTCTAAATGCATATATACACAGAATACTATTTTTGTGTATATGTTTTGTAAAAAAAAAAAAAAAGCATCCCTTGATTATATGCTCAGTTACTCAGATGCCCTCTGTAGCGTATTATGTGTACTATATAAGAACACACAATCTGATATACCTGAAAGATTCAGTTGTAGTTTTAGGAATCATTTACTATATCCTATTGATTTTTTTCTTTTGACTTTAATGAAATAAAAGTATATAAATTTATAAAACTTATAATTTGTAATAGATTTTTTTCTTGAAATGGGGAAATTTGAAATAGCTTCTTTTTTCATAATTCTATTTATTCTAGCTCAGTTTTGCACAATAATGATTTTGTTTTTATCTATCTATAAAAATATTATATATAAAATAGACGATAGCAGGCTCTTTAGCATTATGTTTACAAAGGTTTCACAATAAAGTTTAATAATCTTACTAGAGTGTTGTAAATTAAAGAATAGTTTACAGGGGAAACTATTGTTGGTTGGTTGAATTGAAACCTTCAATGAATGTGCTTATTTTGTTTATTGTCAGTCTTATGTAAACATTGTACTTATAACAAATTTTTTGTTTATATTAGAGCAAGGACAAGATTGCCTCCTATAGCAAAACTGCAAAAGTGGATAGAAGTGATGTGGGAAAGGACGTGAAAGAAAAATCTTCCATGAAACGTAAACTTCAGTTTAATGTTAGTCCATCCAGAAATGAAGATCGAAATTCAGATACAGGTAGAGCCTTTTTGTTTTATTTTCTATTTTCATCATGCTTTTGATAATTTTTTAACATTGGTTTGTTACATAATATGAAAATTAATAGTGAGATAATAGTGAAATATCCTATTTGTTAGCTATTACTCCAGAAAACTGATTTTCTTAAATTATAAAGGAAGCTATTAAAATATTTCAATTTGTACAATTCATAGCAACTCTACCTGCTATGTATCTACTTTACAGCAGTATTTTGGGTGGCCATACGTGTTATGTATTTCACTAAATTGATATGCATAAATATCAATGATGAACCAAATTGCTAATTGAAAGTGATATGTTGGCAGAAAATTTTCAGTGAACTGTAAATCTAATTTTCAAGATATGTTTGTGCTTGTCTGATGTTTCAGCAATGTTAGTGTCTAAGAAAAAATAGCAATATTTAAGTTCAGAATATATGTATACAAAAAGCTCTTCTAAAGCACGCTGGATTCTTTGTTGATTTAATTAATATATAAAATGAGTCAAGCTTATACATAGTATAAATAAGCTGTCCCTAAGCTTTTTTGCTCTGCGGACTGGCAGTGGCAGGGGTGGGAGAGGAGATGGTTTTGTGCGTGCTCCTGCCATTTGCACAAATGGAGGTTCACACACTCACACTTGCCTGCCACTTGCCTGGCCCCGTTCCCAAAAGGCCACAGACTGGATCCAGGCCGCAGACTGGGGATTGGGGAACCTTGGTATAGATCAAAGGAAACACTCCTCTATCAGATTATAACACATTACAAAATAATTTGGTCTACGTTAAGCTTCATTGAGATAGTTTCTTTAATTCTTGGTCCATCTCCTCTTCCCCCTCCCCGAATATTATATTTTTATACTTACATTTGCATTCATGTTGAAAGATTTGTTTGATAATTGTTGCTTTTTGTATTGTTTTTGGGTTAAATTTTGTTGGAAGATTGCTTCTACATTTCACATGCATAATACAGAGATCTCACAGTATTTTCCTATTTCTCATGTTAGCGTTCATTACATGGACCTAGTAAAATATCATGTGAGGATTCATCCTGACTGTTATGATACTCAGCTTCCGTTTCTTAATGCTGAAAGTAAGGACATTGAATTAACATGACAGTTTAGTTCTTTGTGGGTTTGGTTTGGTTTGGGTTTTTGTTTTGGCATAGAGACAATAAAAGTAAAAATTATTTAGGCAGTTAAGAATTGGGTGATTTGATGATCTAGAAGTATATTACATGTTATTTAAGGATTCACATTTTCTTTGTGCAGAGGAATACTCCTAGGTTTTTTAAAAATACTGCTAGTCATAGTGTCCAGGAATCTATTCACTAGTTGTGCCCTTTCGGGGGGGGGGGTGAGTCATACTCTTCTTTTGTGTGTGTGTGTCCTTTTACCTATCTCCTCAACAAGGCTGTTTTTTAAGACAGTCTATACATTTCAGTTGGTTCAAAATACAGGTAGTCTTGCTTAACAATTTTTCAAAATTAAGATGATGCTGAATGAAACAACTTATGATCTGTGTCCAAAGTTGCTGCACTCCCATAGTCACATGATGAAAATTTGTGAGTTTAGCAGTCTACCTGTATTTACAACCAAAAGTGTGCTGCAACAATCCCTACCCAGCTATCTCTTCCCTAATCTCATCCACCCATCCAGCCCACCAGCACACATAAAACTGTCTTGGCCCAGGGGGCCTCAGTTGCTCCCCTGCCTATGAGGAGGCTCAACCAGTTACAGATCCCCACTACACACAAAGCATCCCACTTACCTTTGCAGTTTTCTGCAGCTGCTATCAGGTGTGCCCAGCCATTGAGAAGCACAGCCTTCTTACTGAATCCACCTCATAACCATTTGGTAAATGGGTGCCATTCTTGCAATCTTTTAAAAGTTTAATGTCTATGGAGATTCTCAGTCATCGTGGTTGTCCCAAAGGTGCTTTTTCAAGAGGCAACTGAACTTTCTGGTTTTTCTTTTGCTTCTCATCCAAGTAGCTTCTTCAAAGAAAAACCAGAAAATCCAGTTGCCACTTCAAAAAAAAAAAAAAAAAAAACCCTTTCAAAAGCTTACTTCTACAAATTGCGTGATTTGGTGAAAGAGATTTTCAAAGCACTGTGAGAGTGGGTGGTGATGGTGATGTGCTGTGAAGTTGGTGTTGACTCTTAACAACCATATAGCTAAATTTTCTCCAGAATGATTTGTCCTCAACCTAGTTGGCAGCGTTGAATAAGGTTTCCAAACCCCAATTTGACACTAGTCCTTCAGATCTTCCAATATTGCACCAATCTGCCATTGTAATTTAGTTAAGCCATCTTATTCCTGGTCATCCTCTTTTTTCCTTTTCTTCCATCTTGAAGGAAATGCTTAATTGGAAAGAATCAACATATATTTCCTATAATGCTTCCAAAAATTAATAATAAGATTAGACAGGTTTGTGTAGTTTCTTGTTAGAGGTTCCTAATCACTATAGTTTTCTGAAACATAGGAAGCGATTTTTGCTTTTAAGAAACACAGAAAAGCTTTGAACCACATGTTGTCTTTCACATATATTCTGCCCCATCAGGTGTCCTCAAAAAAACTGTATGATTCAATCTATTAATACAGTAAAATTTACAAACTGCTATTTTGTAAAGTTCAGATGCAATAGTCAAAACCTCTGTGTGACTAGCCCCCAATATAAAAGTTGAAGTTGAAGTTGCCCGTTCAACTGGAACTGAAGTTGTCCAAAACAGAAACTTAAATTTATGTTATATTAAGAACTACCATAAATCTTCATGAATGTTATAATTTGTGCTATTTGTTTAATGATGTCATTATACAAATTGTTGTATAATATATGTACAAATCTAGTACTCCTGTCTCTTATTTTCCCAACAATAACAACCTTGTGAGGTTGATTGGGCTGAAAGAAAGTGACTGAATCGTGCAGCCAGTTTTCATGCCTAAGGGAGGCCAAGACCATACCATCTCTGGTTTTTAGCTCAGCACTTTAACCATTACACCAAACTTGTTGTCTAATGATCTACATTGTAACAAATAATGTACTTTTAGATTTAATGGAAATTCAAAAGTACACAAAGTCATCAACTTATGACCACAGTTGAAACCAGAATTTTCATTGCCAAATAAGATTATTGTTAAATGATTATTGTTCAATGTTATTATCCTTTTTGCCACATTTATCAAGCAAATTACTACAGATTAAAAATGAATCATTCTGTTGTTAAGTGAACCTGACTTCCCCCATTGCCTTCACTTGCCAAAAAATTGACTGGGAAAGTTGCAGATGACAATCACATGACCCCAGGGCACTACAAGCATTGTAAATACATGACAGTTGCCGAGCACTTAAATTTTGATCACATGATGGTAGGGATGCTGTGACATTTATAAGTATGAAGACCAGTTGTGAGCCATTTTTTTCAGTGCAATTGGGCTCAAAACAAATGATTGTAAGTTGAAGATTATTTGTAACTTGACTCTCCAGCTTCTTACTGATCTGTTAAGATCTTTGTGGGTGTCTGTGTGTGTGTATCTGTGTATTCTTTAATTTGAGTTTTTCCTTTGTTATTTAATAGTAACATGCTTTTATGAGACAAATAAATTAATATTTAACTAGTAAGAACAAATTGTATTAAAAACCAAAAGTAATTTTGAAATTTAGTTAAGGTTCCCATATTCATAAATTAAGTTTTTAATAATTGTGATGCAATTAAAAAAGCACATACATGCATGAATTTTTTCTTTCAGAAATTTATGATTGTTAATGTTTGTTGCTGCTGATAATATATAATATATTCAGACTATTTTAAAAACTTCAACTAATTCCATAAAGCCTCTTTACAGTTCCAAAAAAATTAAACAATATTGGTTATAGATTACAATATGCTTACTGGCTCTTTGTACAGTTTACTATTATTTTTACATTTTTTACTCATTTTAACATGATTGAAGGTATAATGTAGTGTCCCCATTTAGAAACAACATATACATTTAGCTTCATAGTCTTATTTAGTATCAAATATTTCTTATGCAATACTAACATTTACTCATGAGTTTGCAGAACTTTAATGGGTGAATTAATTTAACCTTCGTTTCTTTGAATTCCGATTTAGACTTAGTTTTAATAAATTATAATTTTCATTTTAGATTTAATAAAATGGTATTTTAGAAAACAAACTAAAGTATATTTTCAAATATGATTAAGCAATTATGTTATAGTGGCTGAAGTGTTGGATTAGAAAACCAGGTGCAAGTCAACCTTCAGGTATGAAAATTCCCTAAAACAATTTGGGCCAGTCACTATAATTCAGTCTATCTAATGCCTGAGAAAATGATGTATATTCCATCTTTTGCCTTTGGTAAGGTAAAAAGAAAAATGTAACAAATTGTATTTTGTTAAGAACTGTCTCAGCTCTCTCTAATGACGCTATTTCATATTGAGATTTTCTTCAGTTTTTCAGCACATTCAGGTTTTTAAAAATGAAAGTAAATATCAGCTATCGATACCTTTGTTAATTTAAAACTTTATGTGATCTCTTGAAGGAAATTTTTTCATCTTAATATTCTTGTAGAAGTGTGATTTAGCTAAATCTGTGCATGTTGAAAAAAAAAGTTTCTTTCACTTCCATCTTCCCCTCTCCCTAATTGGCAAAATATAATGAATATGCATAGTGAAAAGCAACGAAGTCTTTTGGGGTAAAGTAGAAGCAGATAGATACTGAGCCAATCAACACCTGAAAAAGGTGTATCAATTTATAAATAAGAGAAAGCTGGTACTAGTTAAGTGTATAACTTTCATATAAAATAGCACTAAAGTGGAGCACTAAAAGGAAATTACATCATTAATGTGCTTCCTTGAGTTACTATTCAGTATTTCAATATATTATCTATATTTATTTGATATCACCAGTGTGTTTAATACATGTATAAATTATTCTAAAGTTTGTTAGGAATTTTTAAATGACACTGTAATTGGTGGTAGATAGAGACTACAAAAAATCCAAAATATCATGTGAAGTGTATCTCTCTTGTATGCCATACTTCCTTCCTCCTGCTCTTCTCCATCCCTTTCTCCCATGTCTTCTTCATTCTATAGATTCAGATCCAGGACATACAAATGAAAACTGGGGGGAGAGATTAATCCCTTCTTCCAGGACATATTCAGGTAAATAGATTACCAGGTGTACTTATTATAGTTGCTTCTTTAAAATTATTAATGTCATCACTGTAGTTGTTTATTTTCTGTACTAGTGAACAGTCTGCAAATAATTTATTAATATAAATGTAATATTACTTTTTTCACTGGAAAATTAAAAATGCAGATTAAGCTTCTACTATAGTATTTTTCCATTCCAGTGAACACCTGTGGAGGAATGCGGCAGTTACCATGAAGTAACCACTAATTTATTAGCAAAAGCAGTTTTGATTCCATATACAGTTGTATCATTTGTATGTTAAGTAGTAAAAATAATATCTAGAACAAGTTATTGATGGGAGTAAAGCAGGAGATCTATTTTTACATCTAAAACTTTACATGTCGGCTAACTCTGCCCACAGCCAGGAGTTCAATCCTGACAGTCCAAGGTTGACTCAGCTTTCCATCCTTCTGAGGTTGATAAAATGAAGACCCAGATTGTTGGGAGCAGTATGCTGACGTTGTAAACCACTCAGAGAATGCTGTAACGCATTATGAAGCAGTATATAAGTCTTTTCAGAGCACAATACCATAGTCTCTTGAGACTGAAGGATGCCAATTCAATAAGTCTAAGTGCTATTACTATATCAACTCAGGCAAAATGGGATGAGAATGATACCAATTTAGCAAATACTTTTTTCTTTTAACTTTTTTTTCATTATATGCCCTGACTTGGGCTAAGTATTTGTCACAGATACTTAGGCTAACATAATTGAGAAGTCCAGTCCTAGCACCGAAGGAATTGGGGGAGGGGAGGGGGGGGATGTGATGTGATGGCTTGGGATTAGTTGTCCATATATTGTAATATACCCTCTTTTTGCAACCAGTAGAGTTTTTGTCAGACAGAAGTGGAGCACTAGGGTGGAAAGAGCAATGAAACTCTTCCATTGGCAAAAGAAACTTTTGAGAACTAGGATTCTGATCTGTGTTTATGTATTTTGGCTTGGTCTGTAAAATAATTGTAAAAGTGTTCTTAATACTTCTGTTGCTAGATGTTTTCTGCAAATGTAATATAAACAATGTATTTATACATGGGGTATATATATATATTTAGAAAATACGGTAATTTACAAATGATAAATCATGCCAGACAAGATTGACCTCCCTCTTTTATTAGCTTTACGAAAGCACCATGTGCAAGACATTCAGCCTAATAAACATGGCAAGTTTACTTTTTACTCACAGCTATGCCAAACTAATACAATAACAATATTAAAGATGTAAATTACTCTGGCATATTGTTCAGTATATTATTTATTTGCAGAAAAAAATAAAAACAAAATAGAAAATTCTTTTACTATGGTAAATCTAGTTTGAAAGGCAATATGTAGTAGGAAAAAAAATCTTATCCACAGCAAAAACATTTTTCAGATTGCACATACTTTTGATACAACAGCTCAATAATTAACAGTAAATTTATGTGATGTTTAAAAAATTAAAAATATATATTTTATTGAAGAATTTCATTTTCATACAGTATGTAAAATACATCATTGTAATTTTTTTCCTATTATATTTTGTTGTAATATAGACAAAATATCTTTTTATTTTTGTGTGCCTTTGTGTGTGTTTAGTGAATTTCTTAGGTAAAATCATTGAGGTTTGAAGGAAAATGTATAGCCCAGTAAAAGATGAGAAATTAAGTCATGTGGGCTATAAGAATTGCTGATTAAAATAAGTGCAAAACATTGAGAAGTTATTGATTGGTGCATATTAGGCCTCACCTCATTTCATCTTTAGAGCAATCATGGCTTCCCATCAATTCTCTCCTTTCCATGTATATCCAGTTGGTGTATCTGATCTCACAACATGAGCATTATTGGTTTATTATGAAGAAATATCGAGACAATTTAGTTCTAATTGGGAACTCAGCTTACTGTAAATCAGAATAAATCCTGTTGACAAATTTGCAAAGAGTTATGTAGGTTATTGAATCATAATGCTCTTGAATATGTGGTCATATTACTAACAGTACATTTTTCTTCATGTTATAATGTTGCTTCCAAAAAACCACCATAAATATAGAAAATATAAATATCCTTATTTATGAAATGTGTTACAAATTATAATTATGGCAAAAGTACAGTTAACAAGGAAAAGAAATTCAATTATAAAAATAATTACTTTTATTTATGAATTTCATATAAAATTATATTTATTTAGGATGAGGATATGGATATTACTATCCTACTATATTATTTCTGAAGATATTTATTTTGTATCACATGATATAAGTCATATGATCAAGCTAAATCCAATTGATAAAGGAACCAACACATCAAGTAAAATACTTATAGAATATAGCATTATTTGTAAAATGTTATAGAAAGGAAATGCTAAAGTCTTATTTTTCTGTATTCCATCTTCCCCACTTATTTTTCCCCCAGCTGTTTTTGTCAATACAGGGAAATATTTAAAATCATGATGTTCTATCATGAAAAAAGTGAAATAGTTTTTAGTTAAAAAATTCTTTTCTCACTCTCATGATTGTGTGTTTCTTCCTCAATATCGGTCTTTTACCAGAAGGCTAGAGTTTGAGGTCTATGGAGGTTCTCAGTCACCCAGGTCATCATTTCCCAAAGGTGCTTTTTCAAGAGAAAGTGCAGTTGCCTCTTGAAAAAGCACCTTTGAGTCAGAGTTTGAGGATTCTGCGCAGTATTTTAGCTGTTCCTAGCACTGTACTTCTCTGGACAAATTGCTGTGAAGTTGTTCCTAAGTTATGTTAGCACCACTCTCAGGGCCTTAGGAGTCACAGCCTGAGTACTCCTACCACCACTTGTGAGTACTTTGGCCTTTTTCTACATTCTCTCTAATTCCTTCTTCATGCCCTGGTACTTCTTCTTCTCATACTTCTTTTTCCTGATGTTGTTGTCACTTGGCACAATTACATTTATCATCATTGCTTTCTTCTTGTCTGTTACCACAATGTCTGGTTATTTGGCCAATACATGTCTGTCCATCTGGATCTGGAAGTCCAACAGGATCTTAGCTCTGTTATTCTCCATGACCTTCTGTGGAATCTCCCATGGAGACTTAGGAGGATCTGGCCCCTACACTGTGCAGATGTATACAATGCCCACTCCTTGGTTTTGTCATTCAGTGTGTGCTGTTCCCGCCTGCATCTTATAGCCTGCTTGTGTTGGACCGTCTTTGAGCCTTTCTGCATAGTCTGCACCTCAAGTCTTGTTTGGTGTGGGCTGTCTTGTGTGGACACCAGTGTAGCTTTCCACAGTCCCATTAAGTTCTTGAGGAAGGCCCTTAGTGTTGACTTGTATATTATCACCAGTCATTCACAGATCCATGGGTGTGGCATTGAATTTTCTGTAGTCAATCCAGACTGTATTCAGATTGATCTTTCTAGATAACAATCGCAATAGCACTTAGACTTATATACCACTTCACAGTGCTTTTACAGCTCTCTCTAAGCGGTTTACAGAGTCAGCATATTGCCCTCAACAATCAAGATCCAAGATCTGGAGTCTTGAATGACTGATCTATGACCTTGTGATATCTTGAGCATGTAGTGTGGTTCCCAATGCCCTTCTGACCAGTGGTGGGATTCAAATTTTTTTAGTACTGGTTCTGTGGGCATGGCTTAGTTACAGGATACTGTAAAATCTCCAGTCAGAAGTGGTATTTGCCGGTTCTCTGAACTACTCAAAATTTCCGCTACCAGTTCTCCAGAGCTGGTCAGAACCTGCTGAATACCACCTCTGCTTCTGACTCTGAGCTGTGCTCATGTACTTCCCCATATAGCCCTGTACCATACAGCTTGATAGGACTTCCCATGTTATGGAAAGGTATGTTATTTGTTGGTAGTTGGATGGATTTATTTCCTTGTGTGGGTCTTTCATGATCAATACTGTCCTTCCTTGTATTAGCCAGCCTGGGTGGGAACCTGCTGCTTGCAGTTGGTTCATCTGTATTGCTAGGCATTCATGCGCTGCTGGTTTTTGTTTTTGTTTTAGCCAATAGGTGTGATTATTTGCTGGATGTCTGTTAACATGATGATGACTGGTTCCTGTTCTGGGAAATTGATTTTGTCTGTTGTCGGATCCTGCAGCCACTTTGCGTTGGTGTTATGTGTCTGCTGTTTCTCTTATATATTCTTCCAATACTGTTCAGTTTCTGCTGTTGATAAATCTGCTGTTACTGTGTTGTTGCACTGCAGTTTTGAGTACACTTTGGTTGGTTCTTTAGAGAACAGGACATTTATCTTCGTTGCCTCTGCTTTTCTAGTGTATCTCCTTATCTGGCAGCCAGTACCTTTGTATAGCACTCTCTAAGGCTTCAGATGGAGTCAGGCCTTTGTATTTTTTCAATAGCCAAATCTTATCTTTAATCTTCACACCCTTCTGACTATTCTCTCTCTGAACTGCCTTGATCTTAGCCTCTAATCTCATTTTCTGGGCGTGGGGGATATGTACTGTTGTTCTTGATCGTGCAGCCAAACATCTCCAGCATTACACAGGCTGTAGCATATATCAGTTCATTGGTTTGAGTTATAGTGGTCATTGGAATTGTCGTGAAGGCTCTATTGGCATCTTTTAGCATCCTGTTGGATGGTACTTCTCCAATGAGTCTTGATAACTGATCTTGAAGGTTGACTTCAGCAACTTTATGCATGATCTTATGCCTCACATTAGCTGCTCTGCTCTGTGAAGGAGAAGGTGACAGTGATGTTCCAGCTTCAGGTGGTGGCTGCATATCTAGTAGGTCTTCTTGAGTCTAGTATGTTATGTGAAGTTGGTCTTTTTGAATCAGTGAGAGCAGCTTCCCTTTACTATGTTGAAGAGTCAGATAATTTAGCTATTTTTCAGTTAGTGTAGATATAAGTCTTTTATCCATCCATACCTCCTTTATATGCTTCATATATCCCCTCTCATTAAGTTTACTGTTGTAATAGCATTCGTCAATTCAAGGTTCTCTTACCTAGTACATTTATGGTTTGTTCCAGTAGTCTACTTATTGTTAGATTGACTTGGTTCCCCAACAGCTGACTCAGATCTTGTTGATCTAGGGGACATCCGTGCTGGCATTACTTTCCTAGTTTGTGTCACTCTCATATTTGAGGTAGGCAGATGAAGTGTTAAGGGGTCTTGCTTGAGGACACGTATTGGTAAGCTGAGATTTGAATCCTGGTCTCCCACATCAAAGGCAGTGCTGTAACCATTACATTATCCATCTGCACACAGACACACACACAAACATAATATATAGTATAATATATATGTATACATGCATGTGTTTATAAACAATGATATATATCATAATAAACAATAATATATATGTATACATGCATGTGTTTATAAACAATGAAGAAGCAGTTCAGTACCAGTTTTCCAGCTATATATCCATTTTTAGGAATTTATGCTGATAAAATAGGGTTCTTTTATCACCTCCACATTATAAGCCTTGTATGCATAGTTAGGCATAGATGTATTGACTAAAGCAGTGCCCTAGAGTAAAAAGTATTGCTTTTCATATATTTGAGTCTGATTCTCCAAAGTTTATGACCGGTGCTCTATGTACTTCTCATTTACTCAGGCAGAGGGAATATTTAATGTTTTTGGATTTCTATCAACATAAGGAAGTAATTTAATAGCTTTAGGGAGTTATTTTCTCAATTTGAAGATGTTTATTTTATTTAGAATCTGCTATAATTGGGAATATTTTGCTGCTCTTATGAGTCTACTGGTATTTCCAGAGAAAGAAGTCCCAGAAAAGAAGAAAATGAAAAAGGAAGCTGGAAATAAAAAAACAGCACCTGTTAGTATTCTTTTTGGTTACCCATTATCAGAACGTAAACAGATGGCCCTTCTTATGCAGATGACTGCAAGAGACAACAGCCCAGGTAATAGCAGAACTCTTTCCATTTGTATATGACTCTCTAATCAGATAAAGGCTAAGGTAACATAGCAGGACATTTGGATTTTAATTAGAACTGTACCTGCAATTTACTCCTGATTTGGGAAGAGTGGGATAATAGGTCAACATTATTTTAAAAAATGAATTATTTCACTTGGACTCTGACAATTAATGTAACATTAACAAAAAGCTTTATTAATATTCTAAATACACATACATGAGTTTGATTTGTGAGTTAACCATCTTTAGTAGTTGCAGAGTAAAGTATTCAAGTCGTGGCTTGATTTGGCAATTAAATTATTTTTATTTTTAATTTGACAATACTATTTTGCAAGTTATTTTCCCTCCAAGTCAGGCTAGTTTAAATACAGTAATCTTGAAAATAATGAAGCTTTATTTAAAACTAACACTAACATTTAATCTATCAGGTATCAACAAAAATGCAGTTTATTCTGATCATAAACTGTTTATAAATGTTACATTCTATTTAGTTCAACAGCAGTTAATATTAATCAGTTTAGATTCAGATGTCTTATATTTAATTAACTGTATTCATTCTATTTTATCTTATATCAGTGACTTAAAACACTTTTGTTTTTAAAGTTGAGAAAATGAAGTAATCCCAGCATTATAATATCATTTAATAAGGTTAATTGATAAGCATTGAAGCTATAAGTATCAATAAGTATCTTTGCATACACTTGAGTAGCCTACCATGGTCTGAATCTGAATTGTATTTTTTGATGGTTTGCATACTAAAATGGGATAGAGAGATACCAAGCATTTTCCTCTGCCCCTCCCCTTGGGGCAGGGGCGACCTTTGATTCAGTCATGATTGCCTGGACAATTGGCAAGATTTTGGAAATGAATTGACATTGTCTGCTTCCTAAAGTTAAGAGACAATGTCTGGTCCAATGTCAATCAACTGGCTTTATTCTTAAATTGGGATTAGAATTCACAATCTTATGGTTTCTACTGTGATGCCTTAATCCTCACACTAAAAGAGGGAGGGGAGGGAGGGAGGGGGAGGGAGAGAAAGGGGGAAGAGACAATGTGAAACTATGTTAACATTCATTTTCACAACTTTACTGATTTCATACTTTGAACTTTGTTTTTGTAGATCCTAATTTAAATCACCCTTTACAAACAGTGACCACCCAAAAGAAAACTCCAAGCTCCTCATCACGCCAAAAAGATAAAGTTAATAAAAGAAATGAACGAGGGGAAACCCCTTTACATACAGCTGCCATTAGAGGTGATGTTAAACAAGTTAAAGAATTAATTAGTCTTGGTGCAAATGTGAACGTGAAAGATTTTGCAGGTAAGTTTGACCAGTAGTCAGTTTTAAGACTATCTAATATATTTTATAATTAGTAAAATGATTGATCCCTTGTCAAATATGAAACTGAATTCCAGATTTATTGTAAGATTCCTTACAATACAAGTTTTTAAAAAACAGTGAATGCAAATATTTGGAGTTTCTCAAAAGCAGGGAATGGGTAATAGCCATCTTTCCACCTCTCCCTTGAGTTCTACAGTCCAGGTATAACTGGAGATAAGAATTTCACCTGGAAACTGAAAGATGTCCTCTTTTCAAATAGAATCTAGATGAGACAGAATTCTTCTTCTGCAAGACTTTTATACAGGTCCACTAGGTATAAGTAGTTTGGGAGCAATTATGTTCTGCCTTTTGTTATAGGTTGGACACCACTCCATGAAGCCTGTAATGCAGGTTATTATGATGTTGCTAAGGTCTTGATAGCAGCAGGGGCAGATGTAAATACTCAAGGCTTAGATGATGATACACCACTCCATGATTCTGCAAGCAGTGGACATAGGAAGGTAGGTATCATTCATGGAAAAATTAAATACATGTGTTTATTTTTAATAATCAAAGCTTATTAAACAGAATATAGCAAAGGAATCCTATATTATCAGTTAGGCCCATGGATATGAATCATTTGTTATCAATATCACTGGCAAAGGCAATGATGATTATTTTACTGTGCATTTCAAGGTATCTATTCAGATAGAGATTCAAATCATATGCAATCACAACCATAATATGGCAATAAAGAAGAATTACGCAATATACCTCAGCTATATTATCTGTGAAAATATAAAATAATAATGCCATTGGGGAAAGAAGCCTGCAAAGGAAACACAGAATCTTCATAGGTTTTCTCAGTCATCCAGGTCATGGGTGTCCCAAAGGTGCTTTTTTTAAAAAGTAATTGAACTTTCTGATTTTTCTTTAAGACATTTTACTTCTCATCCAAGAAACTTCTTGAATGAGAAGTGAAGTGTATTTAACAAAAATCACCTTTGCGACATCCATGACCTGGATGACTGAGAATAAACAATCTTCCTAGGTCAATGTTTCAAGAACATTTATAAGGGAAAAGGTGTTTTATTAAGTTGTGAGGGCAAAGAGCAAGATACAGACAGTTCAGTATGCAATATCTGATACCTCAGATATTATAGAGAAGCAGGAAATGGAAGCTTGTCCTACTAAAGGGAAATTTATTAAGGGTCAAATTGGTGTTGGCTCTTGGCAACCACATAGTTTTTATACAGGAGAATCTGTCCCCAACCTGTTCCTCCAATAATGTTTCAATTACCACTGTATGTCCATCCATTTTGCTGTTTGTTCTTTTTCTTCCATCTATCCCAGTACTGTAGACTTCTCCAGGGAGTTAGGTTTTCATATAATATGACAAAATATAATAATCTGAGCCTGTCATTTGTGTCTCAAGTAAGAATTCAGGGTTGATTTGTTCAGTTATTTCTTCCCCCTCCCAACTGTCTATGGTATTTTCCAACAATTTTCCAAAAGTTCAAAAGCATCAATACTTCTATCATGTTTTGATAAAATATCTGTCTTGATGATACGTTTCATGTTATGTCAAAGCCTTTTTATGTATCAAGTTTTGATATAATATTTGTTTTGATAGAGTATTTAAAGTTCTGCCAAGTCCTATTTTTATTTAGCTGGCAGAAATTGATTATGAGGTTATTATGTAGGCTAATATTCAGTGTTTTTTTTAAATAATCTAATACAACTTCAAAAACTGCTTTAGAGTAATCACAGATGGCACGTTACATATAAAAAGTATGAGGATTTCAACATTTTTGATCATATCTATCATTCTATCATTTATTGATAGAATCAGTATACATGGGGCATTTTTCAAAGTAAGAGTGTTAAAAATACAGGTTAGTTTTTCAGTTTATTTCCTGATCAATTTTTTTAAAATGGGGCTTTTAGTTGCAATGAACCTAATATTTCAGATTGTAAAGTTGCTCCTCCGACATGGTGGTAATCCATTCCAAGCCAATAAACATGGAGAAAGACCTGTAGATGTAGCAGAAACAGAAGAACTGGAACTATTACTGAAAAGAGAAGTTCCTATTTCTGATGATGAAGATGGCTGTTCAGGTCAGAAAAAAATGATGTTAAATTATTTGTGTTTGTATATACTATGTTTAAATTGTGTAATATTTCAAAAAACTAGCTCAAGTAGGGATATGCAAATGAGTTCTTTGTTGTTAAATTTTTGTAGCAAAGGACTTGCAAATTTTAAGTTAACCCAGGGAATTTGACTTGATAAATTGAAAGTGGTATATATGTAAAATTTATTAATAAACATTGTAAATATGAACTTTGGAAATATTTTGTTAACCCATTAAATTAATTAAAATGTACATTTTTTCCAACTGCTGTGTTTAGAGATAGGGATGGATAAAATAGATTTGCTTGATTATTTCAAGTGTCTTCAAAAAGTGTTCTCCTTGACAGATACAGAAGTAAAAAGATACAGTTTAATTTTCTAAAATATACAATTATTACAAAGGAGAAGGGCCTTAAACCTGTGGGTCCTAGCTTTTGTCATTGAAGCAGCAATGGGGATACTATAGTAAGAGAATTACAGTGCAATAAGAAACTTTTTTGGGCCTCCTGTTCCATCTATTTCTGATGTTTCTGTTTATAGTTTTAATGTGTATATAGAATTATCATTGTTATGTATATACCTGTCATTTAAACTTGTGGCATGAAAAAAGCATAAAACACAATAAGATGTATGGTAAGGGGAAAAAGAACATAAATACAATATGTATTTATGCATGGTAACAAAATTTTTGTATGGTAAAAAAACAATAACATAACTAGATTATAGTTCATTGTAAGTAAAAAGAATTGAAAGTCTTAAATAACACATAATTGTTTTTGTGAATTTGCAGTTTAACCCTGGAATTCACTATCAAATTACTATTATTCCATGTTAAATGTAACAATGCTTTATTATATAATTAATAATAAGTAGCACATTTCATATTTACTTCTATCTAATTTATACTACAATAATTTGAACTAATGAAAATGCATGACAAGTATATAAGATTTGATTGCTATTAACAGTAAAGGAATGAACACAGCAGCAACCTGTTTTTCTATTCTAGATCTTGATGAAGCACCATCTGTAAATCCTTCCAGCATAGAAGGCAATATGGATTCTGAGACAGAGAAAGAATCTCTGGCTAATGACAACAAACATGTTTCCAGTAAGACATCTCTTCCATCAGCTCTTGATGAATATGAATTCAAAGATGATGATGATGAAGAAGTTAAGAAAATGATAGATGATAGACAAATTCCACGGAAAGATCTGAGAAAAGAAGATATGTCTGAAACAGAACAAAGTAACTTATTTCTTTCACAGGAAAAACTATCATTTCCAAAATCATTTAAAAATAAAAAACAGAAACCTTCCAGAGTCCTATATTCAAGTTCTGAAAGTTCAGATGAAGACATTCTTCAAGACAAAAAAATAATATCTCCTTCATGTACTGTTACAGAAATTTCAAATTCCGATGCAAAGAGTAAAAAAGAATATGTTTATAATGAATGTAAACAAAAAGGAAAAGTTAAAAGAAAACTGAAAAATCAAAGCAAAAATAAAGAAAATCAGCAATTAAAACAGGAAAAAGATCATTCCAAATTGACAAACCTGAGTGTTTCTTTGTTAGAATCATTAGACAAAAGCAAAGAAGATGATAATTTTCGAAAAACATTTAGCCCGAAGGAGGATTCTTCTTTGTCCTTACTCCATATTACTCCTAGTAGATCCCCTAAACATTCATGTGGCATTAATGAAAAACAGTCTTCCACATTTAAACAAGAAAATGTTAAAATTTGTTTATCTCCAGAAGGGTCAGAGGTAACTTCACAATCTGAATTAGTTCGATATGACCATAATGCAGATACTGAATTTCTTTTGGAAAATTCTAGTAATAAGTCTTACAAAAACAGAGACAAAAGTAAGCATCAGAAAGAATTTATTTTAGAATTTAGTGAGAAATCCAGTCCTAAACTTAAAGATGAAGATAACAGTCCAATCTTTGAAAATTCTGATACTGTGATGAAGAAGACTGACAAGGAGGGTAAAATGCTTAAAAAGCATAAATTGAAGCATAAAGAAAAGGATAGGGATAAGCATAAAAAGGAACAGGATGGAGAGAAAGAAAGATGTAAGCATAAGGAAAATTCCAAGGATGTCCAGAGGAATGTTGAGTTTGATAGAGAATTTTGGAAAGAAAATTTTTTCAAAAGTGATGAGGCAGAAGATACGTCAACTGTAGATCATGACCCTCAAGTGTCCGAGAAGAAATCTAAATTGGAAAAGATTTTAATTAAAGAAGACAAATATGTGAAAGAGAGAAGCTTTCAAAAAGATAAAAATTTTAGAGAAGAAAAAGAAAGAGAAAAAACTAAAAAAGAAAATGACAAGGAAGAGAAAACAAAAGACCATAGCATATTTCTTGATAAAGAGGCAGATTTTTTCTCTTTAGGCGTTAGGGATATGTCAACAAATATAACTGTAATAGACAAGGAGGACATTGATAAACCAGAAAAAAAGGATCATAAAGAAAAAAATGAAAAGCGAAACTCTTCTGCTGAAAAAATAGAAAGAAAAAATACAGATAAAGAGAAAAAAATAAAATGTGAACACAAATCAGAAAAGGATAAACCAGATTCTCTTGAAAATAATGAAAAAACAAAAGAAAAGGAAAAGGTGTATGTTCAACAGGTAGAAAAAACAAACAAAGAACATGATAAATTAAAAAGCTTCAATGCTATTAAAAAGGTTGATGACAAAGAAAAAATCAGAGAAAGATTTGAAAAGAAGCATGATAAAGAAAAAAATGATAGATACTTTTCGGAATCTAAAGAAAAATCCAGCAATGATAAGAAATGCAAGAGTTCCGAAAAGGATAGTGAATATTCAAAAATGGAAAAGGGTAGAAACAAAGAAAAAGAAATGGAAAAAAAAGAGAAATTGAAAGAACGTGATAGTTCAGTAATTACAAACATGAAGCAAACAGCAGAAGAGAAAAAATGCAGTAGTGAAAAAACTTTATTCTTAAAAGAGAAGCCAAAAGATGAATTGCTGAAAACTCCTGATGGAAGAGAGAAGGATAAAAAAGATAAAGATATTGACAGATACAAAGAGCGTGACAAATATAAAGATAAAATGCAACAAAATAATGTATCTAAATTAAAATCTGAAACTGAAAAGCTTAAATCTAAACCATTACCAGTGTCTAAAGACACTCGACCTAAAGAAAAGAGATTATTAAATGATGACTTGATGCAGACAAGCTTTGAAAGAATGCTTAGTCTTAAAGATCTGGAAATTGAACAGTGGCATAGAAAACACAAAGAAAAAATAAAACAGAAGGAAAAAGAAAGATTAAAGAATCGATCCTGTACTGAATTTAATAAAATAAAAGATAAGGATAAAATAAAATATTCACTTACTGATTCAAAGAACAAAGAACTAATTCGTTCAAAAAGCTCAGAGTTATCAGATGCTTCTGGGAAAGATAAGCAGCTAAAAGATGCTACCAGCAGTAGATCACAGTCAGTTGATATAAAAAATTCTAATGGAAAACCATCCCTAGCATTGGACAGTAGCTTAAGTAGGTCTCCTAGATCAGAAAGTGAAAAAACTGGACTAACCTCCAGATCAATATCCATGATTTCAATTGCTAGCTCAGAGGATTCTTATCATACTACAGTAACTCCTCCAAGACCTGTTGTTGAGTATGATTCAGATTTTATGCTTGAAGGATCTGATTCTCAAATGTCTTTTTCACATTCACCATTTTTGCCTAGTGCCAAATCACCTGCAAACTATGAGAATGATAGTTTGTCAGAGTTGCCAGAGCGCAATAAAGCACTTACTTTAAACAGACTTCCTCCAGCTTATATTAGATCAGCATCAGTTGAAGATGTAAAATTTGTTATAAATGATTGCAGATCAGTTGTAGAAGTGCGTAGATGCAGTATGCCAGTATGTATTTATGAAAATACAAAACAGTCCCGAGTACCAGAAGAAAGTAATCACAATACTTTACTCTCAGTTCAAAGTTATAATACTTTTCCTAAAAATGAATGTTGCAATTTGCTTGAAAAGGATTCCCAGAATGGATTGACCAGCTTGTATTCCAGTTCCACTTTATCCCCAAGTAGACCTGTTCATAAACCTAATGCATTAGATGCAGTTGGTAAAAACACTGCTCCCTCAAGCTCATCAGGAGAGAGTCATACATATTCAGAACATAATAATACGACTCCATCAAGTAAAACATGGGATGTGCCTTTGGATAGATTTATTTCATTAAATAGTGACTGTTCCTGTTCAAATTATTCAGGCTGTGAGCTTGATGCAACAAATGCCTCAGCCATAACTAATTTTGAAAATAAAACTATGAAAGAGCAGAAAAGTTCTGAATCTTTTTATCATCATGCTGAAAATGTATCAAATCCTACATCCCAGGAAATGGCAGAATTTTTGTCTGTTCAGTCATGTTGCCCTTCTCAGATTCAGCCAAGCACAGATACAATTTATATGTCAAAGCATGTAGCTTTGTCAGATACAAACAGCCAAGAGCTTCTTATTAAGAACCCACAAAATTCCATTCAACCTAGCAATTCAATCTTAGACATAGATGCCAGCAAAAAAAAGATAGAAAAAAATGTCTTCTTGTCAAACAACAAAAAAGCAGATATGCTTATCACAGTTTATCCTGAAAATATTACTAAAGATATTTCACAAAATTTTGAAAAGGATTTTGTTGCAAATGATCCTCGCTTACACTCCAGTGCAAATCCATCTGCAGTAAGTAAGCTCATTTATAAAACGTCACAAGCTGAAGAACTTGATACTAGTGTAATTGACATTCAGTTCCAAGGTGAAAAAGCCCATTCCATTGACATCTGTTCATCTCATATGGCTGGTAATAAAAGTGACCTTGATCTTCAAGAGCTAAACGGTAGAACACTGAAAGGAATTACAAGTGAGTACAATAGAAATTTTTTTAATATGGATAGTGCAGAAAATAATTCAATGGAAGAAAGGCAACAGTATCTACCACCTAATTTGGAAAGCCATTCACAGTTAACTGGACATGAAGTACATAAATATAGTCCAACTATTAAATTAGAATTGGAAGAAGCAATAGAAGATCCTAAAGCACAACACTATGAAATTCCTCAAAGAATTACAAGGAATAGAGCAAATATCCTTGCTAATCAAAGTAAGCAGAACCTTTCTGGTTGTTCCCAGATCTCAGAAAGAGATTTTGATTCATCAGCCTCTTTGAAAGGACGGATAAGATTAACTGAGGAAGAAGATGCTCAGCCACATCATCCACGTAAAAGAAAGCTGTCACGTGTTCCTCAGCCTGTTCAAATAAATGCATCTTTAATGCAAGCTAAAGAAAAAACTCACCAGTCTCTGGCAGCTGTTGTAGACTCTCTAAAACTAGAAGAGATTCAGCCATACAGTTCAGAGAGAGCAAATCCGTATTTTGAATATTTGCATATAAGAAAGAAAATAGAAGAGAAACGTAAATTACTATGTAGCGTTATTCCTCAAGCACCCCAGTATTATGATGAATATGTAACCTTCAATGGATCATACCTCCTAGATGGCAATCCCCTGAGCAAGATATGCATTCCAACAGTAAGTAACTAGGAATTTGAGTTACTATAGAATTAATTGTTGGCTCTTAGTTGTTGCTTTCAAAACTTCACTTCATTGTAAGTTAACAATATCAGTGTTTATCTTGCTGATATGCTCAGTCAGAAAATGCAGACATAATCATGTTTTACTCATGCATTCACTCCTTCAACAAATATAAAATGCATATTATGCAAATAAAGAATTTAAAAAAGATTTATTGAGTGCATCATGAAAAAAATTGCACATGGTACAACCAGCTAATTTATAGAAGTTAGATTTCTTGGCCCCTCTTCAGACAGGTGATACAGAAGAAATTGTGTATTTGGAGAATGTCAGAGTGTGGATGGAAAGGAACAGACTTAGATTTAATCTTTTCAAAGCTGGTTGATTTTGGACCTTTGGCTAAATTATTCCAGGGTAATACTTGGGTTTGAATACGGTTGCATTCCTCTGCTCAGAGGTGCTCTGCAACTTTGAGATGCTCCTAGGCTGACAGTTCCTGCTCAAGTACATTCCTCCATTTTTTGTTAATTACATAAATTCCTATGCATAGTAAGAATAGTTCATCAGCATTTATACAAAGAAATGAATGCAAATTGGCTTAGTTATCATGCATTAATGTGGTACTTTGGTGAAAAATCATCTTATTTATCCTATATCAATTCATAGATATACAACTTCCCCCCATAAATATCTATGAAGACAGACTGATAAAAATAAATAGGAGAAAACAAGAAGCAGGAGATGCAGATAATAACACAGTTGGTTGCCTTTGCAAATTAACTAAAGATAGCAATTACTTGAGAGTATTTAATCAAAGAAATTTTTACCCTTTTTAAAATATATATCTAAATAAGGGTTTACTCTCTTTCCTTGTTCAGTTACATTATCTCTCATCTCCATTTGGTTTTGTTCCTCCCCTTTCTCTTTTCTTTCCTTCTTTCTTGTTCTCTTCAGCCTTTATTTTGTCTTTTTAGTTGTTTCTTGCTATTTTTCGGGGAAATAAGGAACGCATGTGTTTTTCTATGTGACAATGAATTGTGTTTGAGGGAAATAATGGTTGGAATATATACTGTAGATGTGGGATTTGTTTTATAAAAGAGTTATCTTACTTTACAAGCAATTTTAATTATTTATTGCATTTAATAGTTCCTTGTTATGTTACATCTATCTATCTATCTATCTATCTATCATCTATCTATCTATCTATCAATCTATCTATCTATCTATCTATCTATCTATCTATCTATCTATCTATCCTTAAGTTTTCGCAGGTATTTATATGTATGGTATTCAGCTTTGTTCGGGTATTTTCCCACGTCATTATAGTTGTGCTTTTAAAGTTGTAGCAATGTTTCAGCAGAATCTCATCTGCCATCATTAGGCTTCTGTATTGTGTTTGTCTGTGAGTCAGACTTTCACAGCTGTTTCTGTTTTAAATTTGGTGCTAGCCTACTGCTGTGCCAGAATGTTTTTTTCTTCATCCTGATTGGTTGGGAGTCTTGGTCTGTGTTTATTGGTCTTGGAGTTTGCTGTGTTCTGCTTGATTGGTGTTTCTAATATCTTCTGTCTGTTTTGTAGCTTTTTTTGTCTTGATTGGCTGGCAACATTGTGTTTCCTGTATTGGAGGCTTTTAGTGCGGCTTGGCTCCGAGTAAATGGACAGCTATCATTTGTTAGGAAGCTAGGTTTCATCTGGGTGCCTGGTTGGGGTGTGTTTGAGCTGGAGGTATCAGGGGGAGTCTGTTTGTGCCCAGGTGTTTGCCTGGCTTGTGGCATGGACATTTTTTTGTTTGAGAGTGCAGGCTTCCAGATAATTGACAGTCTGGTGGAGTCATCTCTTCTATTCATGCTTTCAGGTCTTTTTTCAATCTCTATGGCTTCTCTGATAATTCTGTAGCTGGGGTTTTCTATAGTGGCTAGGGTTTTGGTGCCATTGAAGTCAATCCTATGACTTGTGGCTTTCATGTGTTGGACTAGTGAGGAAGTGTGTTCCAGCTTTTTTACTGCATTTTTGTGTTCATCTAGGTGGGTACTTATTCTTCTATTGGTCTGTCCAATGTATGTGGCAGGGCATGATGCATAGGGGACTTCATATATGCCTTGGTTTTCCAGGTCAATTTTATCTTTGGGGTTTCTTAGGATGGCTGCTATTTTTCTGTCTGTTTTGAAGGCAGTCTTGATGTGATGCCTGTGTAGTATCTTACTGATTTTGTCTGTAGTACCTCTTATGTAGGGCAGGACAGCTGTTCCATAGGTCTGTTCATCTTCTAGGTCTCCATTCTGTCTCAGTGTGTTTTTGTGGATCAAGCCAGTGATTTTGCTTTTGTGGAAGCCGTTGGCTGTCGGTACTTTAGTCACGGTGCATAGTTCAGTCTTTATGTGTGTCTTGTCTGCCAGGCATTTGGTTCTGGCAATTAGTGTTTTGGCCATGGAGTTTATCTGTGCTGGGTGGTGGTGGGATTGGGCGTTGAGGTAGCGGTTGGTGTGTGTTTTCTTCTGGTATATGGTGTGTCCTAGTGTGCCATCTGTTGTTTTGTAGATTAGTACATCTAGGAATGGTAGTTGTTTGTTTCCATTTCCATGGTGAATTTGATTTTGGGGTGTGTGCTGTTTAGGTGTGTTAGGAAATTGTTTAGGTTTTCTTTTCCATGGGGCCAAATAACAAATGTGTCATCGATGTATCTTAACCATAGTTTGGGTTTGTGGGTGGCATTGGCTAGGGCTCTGGATTCGAATTCTTCCATGAACAGGTTTGCAATGATGGGTGACAGTGGTGATTCTATAGGGGCTCCTTCAATTTTCTTGTATCTTTGTCCTTTGTCTATGAAATATGTGTTGGTTAAGCAGTGTTCTGTTAGTTCCATGAGGTGTTTGGGTGGTTGGTATTTATTTTTTATTATTTCAAGAGTTTCTTTTACCGGGACTTGAGTGAATAGTGAAACCACGTCGAAACTTACAAGCAGATCTTCTTGTTCCACGTGTAGATCTTTGATAATTTCCAAGAGGTGGTATGAGTTTTGTACATGTGAAGCTGCTGCTTCAGCATGGGGCTGTAGCTGCTTTGCTAGGTATTTGGCTAGGTTTTGTAGTGGTGCTCCTCTGGAACTGACTACGGGTCTGAGAGGTATGCCTTCTTTGTGTATTTTTGGGAGGCCGTATAGTTTGGGGCATCTGGAAGATTTTTCTCTTGGAATGATTGTCTGTTGAATCTCTTTGCTCATGTGGCTGGTTATAATTTTCTTCTTGGTTATTTTTTCCAGATATGTGGTTGGGTCCGAGTTTATGGATTTGTATGTGGAGTCTTGGAGTAGGTCTGTCAATTTTGTTTCGTAGTCTTTTCTATCCAATACTACTGTGGCATTACCTTTATCTGCTGGAAGTATGATTATGCTGCTGTCGTTCCTTAAGGCTTGCAGGGCTTTTAGTTCCTTTTTGTGCAAGTTGCTTTTGGGTGGTTTGCTTGTGCATAGGATGTTAGTGACTTGGTGTCTTATTCTATCAACTTCATCTGTATTTAATTTAGTTAGGCTGGATTCCACTCCACATATGATGGATTCTGTGGGGATTTTTTGGGGTGCTATAGCATAATTGAATCCTTTGGTTAGGACATCTGTTTCTGTTTTGGTGAGTTCTCTGTTGGAAACGTTGTATAGTAATTGTTTCAGGTGTTGTTGTGAGTTGTTGGGGGCTTTCTTGTCATGTTCTAATTTCTTTAGTTTCTTCAGGAGTTTGTCATTTTTGTAAGTGGTTTCAGTTTCAGCTCACCAAGTTGTAAGTTGTTTTATCTTGTCCCAAAGTAGAGGGTGGATTTTGTTGCTCAATTCCAGGTGTAGAATTAGGAAATCTTTGTTTAATTGATCGAGTTGGAATCTCTTTCCCTGATACCTCCAGCTCAAACACACCCCAACCAGGCACCCAGATGAAACCTAGCTTCCTAATAAATGATAGCTTTCCATTTACTCGGAGCCAAGCCGCACTAAAAGCCTCCAATACAGGAAACACAATGTTGCCAGCCAATCAAGGCAAAAAAAGCTACAAAACAGACAGAAGATATTAGAAACACCAACCAAGCAGAACACAGCAAACTCCAAGACCAATAAACACAGACCAAGATTCCCAAGCAATCAGGATGAAGAAAAAAACATTCTGGCACAGCATAGGCTAGCACCAAATTTAAAACAGAAACAGCTGTGAAAGTCTGACTCACAGACAAACACAATACAGAAGCCTGATGATGGCAGATGAGATTCTGCCGAAACGTTGCTACAACTTTAAAAGCACAACTATAATGATGTGGGAAAATACCCGAACAAAGCTGAATACCATACATATAAATACCCGTGAAAACTTAAGAGAACAAATACACACACACACACACACACACACACGCACGTATGTATGTATATGTCATCCTTGACCTAGCCCTGATTTTTTGGAGTGACTGCTGATTATGTTTATGTACATACAAGTGTGTGTATATACACATTCATTAGGGAAAGAAAAGACAACTTTAGGCTGACAAAAATGAGAAAACTGGACATTGCATAGGCTTTTTATCTAGATTTACCTTTTTTCCTATTCATCTTCTTCTGGCAACAGCATTTTAAATGCATGGTAATATTTTTCTGATGTGTATTGTTAATTACATTCTTGGGAGTCTAATGGATTGGTGATGCAAGATTGCAGATATTTAGAATAATCTTGTATGAACGATCAATTTTACTAGAACCAAGCCTTATATCAAGTCCGACCTTAGATCCCAGTGTATTTTAAAATTACTGTATTTTAAAAAGTTCAAGACAATATACAGCAAGTGTTTCATTTTTATACTCACTTTTGCCCCAATTTTAGCCACCATTTAAATACTGTAATTTTTACTTCCCATCAAATGTATCTTTTACACATTCAAAATATATATCTTTTGCATATATAGATTTATATCAAAGTGATATTTCTTTTACAGATCACACCACCACCATCACTATCTGATCCACTTAAGGAACTCTTTAAGCAGCAAGAAGTTGTAAGGATGAAACTTCGTTTACAACACAGTATTGAAAGGGTAAGAATGTAATAAAGTCTACTGACAGATCACTACTTTTAAGAGGTTTTTATTTTTTAAATGTAAATTATAAGAAATTATATTAAGTTAGTTGATTCAGAACTAAATATTTCCATTTTTTCAAGGGAATTTTAAAATACTAATGCATTGTACATTTTAAACAGGATTCCCTCATAAGTATAGGGAAGGATTAGTTTTTTATAGTGATAAGATGTATCTTTGAGTTAATAAAAGATTATGTGATTTTGCTAAATTATATGTCTTCTAATTTAATTAGGAAAAACTTATTGTTTCCAATGAGCAAGAAGTACTACGAGTCCATTATCGAGCAGCAAGAACTTTAGCAAATCAGACTTTGCCTTTTAGTGCATGTACAGTACTGCTGGATGCCGAAGTATATAACGTGCCTCTTGATGCACAGGTAAAAAAGTTGTTTGAAGAAATACGATAAAAGGAAAATTATTGACATTGTGAATATAAGTTTATATCCATGCAGTTAATTGAAAACAGTAGAAAAGTTGTGTGCCTTGATGTTCTTTCATGAGATTCATTTTCTTGAGATCGTCTATTGATAACTAGTATTGTCTTTGGATGGTTAGGCAACACCCATGAAACAAGTTTTGTGATTTGAGGATCCTGCTAGAACAGCAGGTGGAGGCCATAGTTAAAAAGGCAGTTTTGTCAGCATAAGCTGGTATGCAAATTGCAATCATACCTGCTGTAGAAAAACACAATTATAGTATGTGTCTATGTATGTGTTTGTTTGATTATAATATTTCTATAGTTGTACATCTCAAGCCTACTTCTGGATGGCTCGCACCCCCAAAATAAAACAATATCTACAATAAAACAAATACATTAAAACAAAAAGGACTGGCACTGTAGCTAAATTTTCTCATTCAGCCCACAACAGATTCATCCCATCTACTTCACTGTATCCTAACACTTGGGAAGAAAGCAAGTGTTTTTTTGAAAGGTTAAAAGGATGGGGGCCCGCTGAACCTTGAAGAAGGGTGTGTTCCATAGGCATTAGGCTTTCACAGAAAAGGCACATTTCCTAGGTCCATAAAATGGCAACATTTAAAGGGAAGGGACTAGGAGCCTGACCACCCTATCTGATCTGGTAGGACAGGCAGTTGTTCTCAGTGAGAAGCAGTCCCACAAATAACTTAATCTTGTGCCATTTGGACTTTAAAGATAATAACCAGCATTTTGAATTGCACTTAGAAGGAAACTGGAAGCCAGTGTGCACTTTGCACAACAGGATTGTAATGTGGATGAACCTGGCAGCATACAGTGTTATGGAAGCCACTACATTCTGCAGTAGTTGTAACTTCATATGTTCTTCAAGGGCAAGCCTACATAAAGCGCATTGCAGTAATTCAAGCAGAAGTAACCAAGGCATGAATGATCAAGAGCAAGGCCTCCCAGATGTTATGGAGGTAAAGCAAATTCCACGATTGTAGAAGGACCCCCAAATGGCATACCAGCTCAGTCCAGGGAAGTGCTTTCTCATCCAGAGTCAAAGATAATACCTGGACCTGAGAGATGAAAACGTAAAGCCACTCCATCTAACCAGGGTTGGATCAAGGCTAGTTTCTTCCCATCCAGACCCTTACACCTCCAGGCACTTCAGCCAGTACCATACCAGCATCATCTGCCCTTCAAGGAGTGAAGATGTATAACTATACTGAGGATACTGCACCCCATGCTCAGTGGTTAGGGTTAAGATCCAAGCCTGGGGTGTCCCAATTACAGAGACCTGGATTCAACCTCTCCACCTCCCACCAACACTATCTGAAATCAGCTATGGAGGAAGGAAGGACCACTGCAAAACTGTGCCAGCCAACCTTTAACTCCAAAAACTTTTGCCATCATCACCACTCAATTGAACTACTGTAGCTCACGTTACATGAGCCGTCCTTTAATAATTATTTTGAAACTGGCTTGGAACATGTAGCTTGCATAATTACATACAAAAATATGTCTGAGAGAGTATTCTAAGAGATGTTTGGAGAAGAGGTCCAGGAGAAGGCCTTTTTAGTGGTCTCCCATTATTTAAAACAGTTTTTCCCCATAAAGACAGCTTGTACCCTTCTCTCAATTTTTAAAAGACAGTAAAGATCTAGTCCTGTTCCTCTGAATTTCTGGAATGTAGCATACTATTTTAGGGGCTGCTGTTATGTTGATTATCAGTTTTGGGAAGACTGCATTCATGATCATGGTGGAAAATGTTTTTATGGTTAATGTTGTCATCCATTATGTAAAATTAATAAAATACAATAATACACGATAATATAGTTCTTCAAAATCATGTCTATGTTTTATAACACTGTTCATGGTTCTTCAGCTTTATTCAATAAGGACAAAAAGTTGCTTTTAATTCAGTACAGGAATTAAGGAATTTGTTAGTATGAAACATAATCAGTAATGGCTTCAACACTATAACTTAAGGGGTGGGTTAAAATTCATGAAAAATATACATTGTTAGTTTTTTAAAAATAAAAGAAATATGTCTCTGACTAGTGGTTTTTTTATAAATGAGAAAGGGGAGAACCATTGCTTTTGTGACACCTTAAATTTCATTGAAACATTGTGGGTTGGGTAGACTTCTTGTTTGATCAACCACACCTCTCAAGTTCTTGTGTATATGCCCTAAAGATTTTCTCCATTTTATATTTATGTTACAAATGATGACCACAGATACTTAGAATAAAGTTTTAATTTTACCATGATTGCTGTTGATTTACTAAGCAAATGGCTATAAATATTGCTATAAAATGGTGAGCATTGCAATTATGTTAAAATGTTTCATGTTACAAATTTTCCAAATACATAAAATTCTTTCTATTTATATTAATTCATACATTCCACAAAGAAGGCATTGTGATGCTAATGTAAAATTTCTTTACATTTACATACGACATAGCCAAGTGGGTAGTAGAATTTTTTTTAGATGTTTTATGAACTGTCAGAAGAGTATTAATAGAGCTTACAATGCAGCTGAATTAAAACTATATTATTAAAGACACAGCATATCAAGAAGACACACTGTGGGGGCTATAAAAAGATACAGGTTGATTAACAATTAGGAGGTGCTTCATAACGGGCAGATTTACAACCATCCAGTATCACATTTGCAAACATCATAGCTGGCTTCCAATAAACAAAGTCAAAAGAGAAGCCAGCAGTAAAATTCCAAGTTGTAATCACATGATGTCTCACTTCATGTCCATGGGTGTTTTGCATAACAAGTGCTGCAGAACTGTTGTCATAAATCCAGTGTGGTCAGCTGAAGTTTTGTTTAATGACTGCATCACTTAAGTGACAGAGTTGACAGTCCCAACTGTGAGGTTTAAGGGAGGGCTACCTATAGTGGAAAAGTGATTGTGCAATAAAAATTTATCTGGATTGCCTAGCAAATCACATTTTTAAATTTTAATTCTTCCACTAAATTGAAATAAGAATAATATAACATTTACAGACAAACTGTAGTTATCATTAAACATATAGATCTATCAAAGTCATTGTATAGCATGGTAATGAGTGGTAATAATGAATTACATTAGCCTATAATTAACAGGTATAATATGTTTAATTTACAGACTGATGACAGTAAAGCATCAGTTAGAGACCGATTTAATGCAAGGCAATTTATGTCATGGTTACAGGATGTGGATGACAAATTTGACAAATTAAAGGTACGTATCTTCATTGAACTCCTCCCAAAATATTTTTCAGTTAAAAATTTCTACCGGTAGTAACTTATTAGAAATGCTGCCCACTCTATCTGACTCTTTTGTGTTATTACAAATTCAAGTAGAAATAGCATTTTATCTTGTTCTTTTGCTGAAGAATGTTCCAAAATGTCTGTAGATCTATTCTAAAAAGACTGTATTTGCTGTTAGATTTCAAATGTGAAAGGAATAGTAGAATAGCTGATATAATAGCATTTGTATCCACATTTCTGTTCTGTACTCTAATCAAAACTGTTTTATATTATACTGAGTCAGAAGGAGCAATTCCCACAGTTTCCTTGTATGTAGGAAGCTTTTTCATCCATTATTCTGAGTTTTGTGCAATACTAGAAGAATTGTGTGGTCAGATATTTCTCCCATTGACTAGATGAGTGAGCCAGTGGTGGTCATTGTACACTTTAGAGCAGGGTATCAATCTGGCGGCCCATACGCCGGATGCATCAGGTGCAGGCCACGCCCATCCCAGCTCCACAAAAGTGAAATGCTTTAGAATATAGCAGAATTCTAACTCAGATATTCTTCATACACATTTCCAAGTACACAGTCAAGACAAATAGAAATACATTCAACCATTTTTGTTTCAGTGGAAGTTAGAAAGCAAATTTCCTCATAATTTAAACAGGACCCTATTTGAATGAAACAATATACAGTAAAATTTTAGGCTATGTATAAGACAAGCTAGTGTGCTAAATCGGGGGAGCAGGAAAACGGGAAAACATTTTCAATGTTACTAGCTATAATAGCTAAGACAAATCTCCAAATTAAACAATTCATAAGCAGTGAATCTACACCAATCCTATAATTATATTTGCAATTTAAAGATGCACAGAACATTTCAGAATCAAAATGTTTTATTTGTGGATTGTCTTGCTTAGACTTTGGAATGCAATTCTGATCTAGTGTCCCAGAAGCTATCTAGTTTACAATGTCCAATTTTGAGGTGTGAACAGTTAATTCTATGTCACATCAGGATATTCTGAAAAGGAAATGCTTCAACCATAGATATTTAGCATATTTCAGTGCAGTTCAGAGATGACAAAGCAAGATGAAGCCTATAGGACACACGTAAAGACATAAATTCCTGTTCTTTGGAATCGTATCACTAGAGTCTTAATTATGTTAAAGAGTAACTTGCATATATAAATGCTATTTTCGGGGGGAAATGGTGCAAGATATATTTCTGCATTTTTTAAAGGAAACAGTAAGACAAGACTCACCAACTTTATAGAATAGAAAATATGCATGGTACAAAGTAAAATCCGCTGAAATTACTACAGGTAGTCCTAGCTTACCAACCACCGACTCAACCATTCAAACTTACAACTGTGCTGAAAAAATAACTTTAGAACTATTTATGACTTTCACAGTACCCCAGTCACATTGGTCATCATTACAGTCAACTTTCTTTCTCCTGTATCTAATCTGTTGTTTTCTTCTTTCCTCCTTGCAGAGCAGAGAGATCGGAGAAGAACAAATTAGAACAGAGTAAGCATGCACACAAAGGGAATATACATCAAAATCAATGTACTGGTGCTGACAGCCATGAGTGCACTCAGCAACAGCTGATGTGTTTCCCATTGTGTACCTTATTCTCTTTTAATCCCTTCATCTCCAATTGCTTTGCTCTGGGTAGGGAGTAACAGAATTAACTTCCCTGTAGCTCTTTCTCCACCCAAACAAAAAAAGATGACTTAAACTGGCTGGCCAACCGGCTTCTGGGGACCTCCTTTCTGCAAGTATGCTGAGATAGACACTCCAGCTGGGTGCAATTCATAATAATAAAGGGACCATGAAAATGCCCTTTTGGGTCCCTTCAGATCCTGGGCCAGCCAGGGAGAGATACGCAAAAGTTAATGGATGTCTTTTTGAGGCAAATGCAAATCTCCCCTGTGGACAAGAAGCAATAAAGGAATTCATCAGGAGCTGCAGAGAGAAGCCACCTCACTACTCTGCTCCACTTGGGAGTTGGTGTGCAATAGAACCCTTAGTGAAGGCCCATTGTTAACCACTCACCTTTTCTCGGTTTCCAGGGCCATATTGGACTAGGGTTAACTCTTTGCCATATGCATGACCAGCAGCCCTCATTTCTCTCATGATATCTTCCCATTCAAATGCACTGCCCTACCCAGGTTTGCAAAGTAAGAAAAAGGAAATACCCATGTATGTCTCTCTCTCCTGCCCTGTCAATATCCAAGCCATTTCTCCATGACAAGTCATTTCTCTCCTCTGTTTCGCTTCACTGAACAGAAAGACTTGAGATTAAGGGGTTAGAAGAGAGTAAGGAGGCACACTGTGGGAAATATATTTAGCCATTTGCCAAGCATGCTCACAGCTGTCAGTACCAGTACATTGCTTTCGAAGTGTATTTCTTGTAGTATGCTTCATTCTCTTCTAATCCCTTCCTCTCCAATGATAGAAGCATTTTTTGATTACATAGTGCTGGGGGTGAAAATTACAAAGGTAATGGTTAGCAGGCAAATAAAAGCCAAAAAGTGTGAAATTATTACTCTTTTGTCAGTTTCAACCCAGAAAGCACAATCATGGTTATGTGAATCCACTTTATTTAGCAACTATGTTGCTAGTCCCCATTGTAATTGCTAAACTAGGACTACCTGTAAGTGCATGTAGAATTGAAGCCTAAAAGTGCTATTGTTTTAGAGGATAGATTGTACTATTTTTTAATAATTTAAAGACAAGAGACTATTATTAAAAATTAATATCCAATACAGTATTTGCATTATTATTACTATGTATTAATTTAAAAAAAAAATCTGTAGATAAACTTTGGAATCGGTTATGAGAACCAGGCCAAATCATTTTACAAGTCTAATCAACCTGTGGATTGCCAAAGTGATAGTTCCTGGGTTAATAGAAGTACAGTGTGCTTGTTTATATAGAAGCATGCTTGAGTTAACTAAAGATTCTTCTATTTATTTTGAAACAGACATGTCTCCTGATGAGGCAGCAACATGAAGCAGCAGCTTTAAATGCTGTTCAGAGACTGGAATGGCAGCTTAAACTACAAGAACTTGATCCTGCAACTTATAAATCAGTCAGCATTTATGAAATCCAGGAATTCTATGTTCCTCTTGTGGATGTTAATGATGACTTTGAATTGACACCTATATGACAGCTAGCATTTCTTGCTGTTACAGCTCAAGACTGTGGGATGCTTAAATTACAGCACTAAAATGGAATACTGCCTTTATCAATATTCCATGTATTCCTTCTGAAATGTGCTCCAAATCTCATTCAGTATTGCACATATAAATACCATTTGTTAATAAATGGTATTATTTTAGCCTCTGGGTTCAAAAAGCATCTACTCAATAAATCTATGACAGTCTTTTACTCAAGATTCAACAGCGCTGGCAGCTGTAAGTCCACCAAAAAGTCTTGCTATTTAAAACTTCAGTGGTTTTTATTATTAAACATAAACAACAAAAACCTGTGGAAGAACTTTTAAGTTTGTGGGAATGTGCAGAATGAGAGTGTCTATTCATCTTATATAATTTATAGGTTAACTGTACAGTTTTCTTTTTGGAAAAAAATGTTATATTGTTTTCATTTTTTAAAATAACTTATTTTATACATATTGTGCAAATGTAAATACTCTTGTATTTAATGTTCAGCCCTGTACAAAAATAGATATTTTAATTGTAAAACTGTTTTGTCTAATGTTTATTGGACCAAAATTGTTGTTGTTCTTATCTGTAATGTACAAACAATTTTCTTTTAAAAGCATGGTGTTTGATTCAGCTGCTTGTTCATCACCATTACTGCTAAGATTTGATACTGAGTGGTATTGCATGCTAGCTCAGTTGAATTTTTCCCCTACTACAGGGTACCTAACTGATTGAAATATTTGTTACCAATCCAATATACTGCTTTGTACAGCATCCATTCATTCAGACAAATTTGCATGAATCCCTTTTCATTGTAGTTTGTTGCAGTGCTTATTGGATTATGTCTTAACTCCACAGAGCCATTTGTCGTTTGCTCTGCTGCTACAATGCCATATTTGTGACTTAACTTGAAGAGAGTATTTTGTTTAAAATCTTTACAAGATTAGAAAACCAGCTCTTACATCCTGGTCCCTAAAGGAGTTTTTCAGTGTCCAATTTATTTCCTTTTACATGCCTCTCAATGAGAAATCTTAAATTGTATATTGTCTATTTTAATATTCCCTGATAGAAACATATATAAATAACTGTAAATAACTATGTTTAATAAATTCTATTGGTCATGCTAACAGATGTTTGAATCCTTGTGATTGTGAAATTTTCATTTTTGAAGTTTTATACAATTTGACAAATAAATCCTTGAAAGTTCCATGATAAGATTGTACTTGTATATTCCTATTATTTGTGAACATATAATTAATATTATTATGTTAGCAAAATGCCTGCTATTGTGATGGGGAGTATATAGAAGGCTTTTAGAGATTTGGAGTCAGGACAGTCAACTTTGCCCAAGCTGAGCTTTGGAGCTTTCAAAGTGGTACTGAGTCTTCATACTTTCTTTCTTAATCGACATCATTGAAAATGGATTGCAAATTGCTTTTGGGAATTAAGAACCTTTAGAAAGACAAGTTTTATAACACTGGGTGATTTTTCTTCAATTTTCAGTGAAAGAAGTTTCATCTAAGCTTAAGAACTTAACGATTAAAATGCCAAATAACATAGTATATAATAATAATTATATTTTCCTAAAATCTTATTAAAACATATGCAGATTTTTAATTTAAGAAATTTTTGCCCCAGAAAATGTGAATTAGCAACAAACCTAATAAGAGGACACTTTGAAAGCTGGTCACTAGAGGCAATTAGAAAGAACTGAAGATTATAATGAAAAGAGAACTACTAATACTGAATGGGGAAAAGCATTTTAACTCTGAAAAAAATTGAAGGATATTTGCAGAACTTGCTTACAGAATAACAGAGTTGGAAGGGACCTTGAAGACCTAGTCTAACCCCCGGGAAACCTTATATCATTTTAGACAAATTGCTATCCAATCCCTTCTTTAAAACCTCCGGTGTTGGAGAATTCATAACTTCTGGAGGCAAGTTATTGTACTGATTGTTCTGTCAGGAAAATTTTCTTTAGTTCTAGATTGGATCTCTCTAATAAGTTTCTATCCATTATTTCTTCTCGTGCTCTCAAGTTCTTTGGGGAATAGGTTGTCCCGGTCTTCCTTGTAACAGCCTCTCAAAAATTGGAAGACTGCTATCATGTCACCCTTAGACTAGACTAGACATATGCAGCCTCCAGCCCTCCAAACATCTACAGTATGTTGCTCTCTGCAGTCTATTTGGCAACAATGTACTTATAAATTTAAAACTGTCTCATATAAAGCTGAGTTCAAAAGAGGAGATAGGATACAATTGAGAATCAGGCTATTTTGGATATGGGTTTAAAATTACAGTATAATATTGACTGTTATACAGGATTTACAACTGAAACCGGTAACATTTTAATTGTTAAAAGGGACACACAAATCAGAATACTAACTTGGATGTGTGGATTTCAACTAAGAAGAGTGACTTGGATATCTTTCTTATTTTGGACTTACAAAATGTATTATACCTTTGAAGAAATTCCTGAAAAAAGATGAATTAACTCAGCTCCTAGAACAATATTTAAAATGAAGGAAGATTAAACTTTGAAAATTAAAAATATTTATGAAGTTGACTTATTTGACCAATGTGGATGGGTGGGTGGGTGTTTTCTTTCCTAGTATATTTTAATGGTGTATTTTTTTTAACCAGGACTAAAATAAGGCTTTAAAGGCTTGTTTATACACAAAATATAGGAATAATATATTTGTTCTTGTATTTTTAGAGAAAGTGATAAGCTGTGGTATCAAAATTGAAGGAAAATGTTAACTTTCCAAAAAAGTTTCTGAGAGGAGATGAAGAGATAAGAAATTAATTTGTGGGACCTGATTTGATGGAATTAAATTTCAATATGTTATTTCTGATAGCTCGTAATGGGGATTTCTAATTAACTATGAATGATAAAAGCTCTGGAAATTTCTTTATAAGACAGGAAGATTTTTTATACTTTTAGAGAAAATGATGTTATCATATAAAGTAAATGAAGAGTAAGAAATTCATGGAAATGGCCTTATAACCACAGATTTATGGGCAGAAACATTTGCTTCTCTAAGATGTCTTTCTTTATCATTGTGTTACTACACAGCTCAATGCTGGAGACTAGCAAACTCCTAAAACTAGAGGCAGTCAGTTGCTGATGATCAGTTGATCAACCTGCCTGCTGCTTCGCTTCTTCATATATATGGAACCAGTTAACGGTATACCTAGTTTTTCACACATGGCTTCTCCATTTTGGTTTTCTTTTTGTAAAATAAATGATGACATTGTTGGTCATCAATTATAAAGCCCTTCGTGGCATATGGGGTGGTTTTGGAGGGACTTGCTCTTGTCCAGCTCACTCTATTTACTTTTCTTGTGGAATGTAAAAGTTTTGCTCCTTCCTCCTATTTTCCCTTCAATAACAACCATGTGAGGTGTGTTGGGCTGAGAGAGAATGACTGGCACCAGGTCACTCAGCTGGATTCCATACCTAAAATGGGACTCAGATTTCTGGTTTTTAGGCCACCACCTTAACCACTACACCAGACTGGCTCTTCTCAATTCCTTGGTGCAGTTCTATCCACAGCAATCAGCTGCCTGGAGCATTTGCTACACTCAGTTTAAAGCTGCTACTAGGCTTGTTTGTATATAAGCGCAGGAACTGAAGATCCTTTTTTCTTTGCAAAAGGGATATATGTGAGAGAAAGAGGCAACCATGGTCTCAGTAAGTAATACTGGATACTTAAGCCCTTCATGAAGCTTGGCATTAACTGCAGCAAACAATAACCACTGGCCTATTTTTCCTAGTCAATCAAGTGCTGGGTATGCACATGATATATCACAATTCAAACAAGATTGAGTAAAGCCCAAATTGGCTCCTTTCAAATAATAGCTAAAGCACAAACTATGTTTTACACAACTGTTGGGATTCACACAGCAGGCAAAATGAAGCAAATCACCTTATGGTTGAGATATGTGTATGGATTATGATTGCCTAATAATAGACTGGTTTTTTTTCTTATTTGCTCACGGCATTAATTTATACAAAAGGCATTTAAAAGGGGACCAGGTGACCCTTCTAGCCAATCCACAAAGAATTAGATAATGTAGCAAGGGGGGAGAGGAGACCAGGTTATTGTGTCTAGTAACTGGCACAGAGCTTTTTAACTCCTGGGCCAATATCAGTTAAAATAACCTTTGTTGTCCTTTTTTTCTGTGAACACCCTGGCGCCCATTTTTTAAAAAATGCTCATTTTATGCTGTTGCCTTATGCATAGGGCAACACGGGTGAAAGAAAACAAACTACTTGCTTAGCTCTGCAGAGAAAAATACTACGCGTGTGTATCAGAGAGAGTAGAACATATTTTTTGGTTCCGTTTTGCAGACGTTTCAAAAACGAATACGTGGACACCACAATCCAGCAACAGGTCGGGCAGAGACGCCTCGCAACTCCTCAGGGTCACCAGTGGAAAAGCCCTTCGCGTCTTCTGGGGAGTGGAGAGCACAATCCAGCAACAGGTCGGGCAGAGGCGTCGCGCGGCTCCTCAGGGTCACAAGTGGAAAAGCCCTTCGCGTCTACCGGGGAGAAGCGAACCCCTTTTCCCCTTCGGCGGGAACTATCTTGGATAGAAGCCACCTCGCTGAGTTCAAAGGTGAGCTCCGTGGCGTCAAGGAAGGGACCGGCTTACCAACGAGGCCGGTCTCCTGGATGGACAGGTCTCTCTCCCCCCAGCGGCGCTTTCCCGCCCCAGAGTGCGAAGAGGCCGAAGGCGCGATGCGCTCCAGGACCTTCTGAGAGGAGACGGCGCGTGGGCGAGTCCCTCTGGCGCCGCGAGGTGTGTGTGCGTGTGTGTGTGTGTTTGCTCTGTGTGGATGTTTAAGGCCGAGAAGGAGGAGACGACTTGGCCGCGCTTTGCCCACCTCCCTTCGCAGCCGGAGCGGCTCGGAAGGCAGCCGCCGGGGCCTGTCCCTTTAAGGTACGACGCTGCCCGCCCTCCGGCCCTGTGCAAAGGCAGCCAAGCGGTGCCGCAGCCGAAGGAAAAGAGTTTGACTCTCCTCGCCCCAGTCGCTCCGCAAGCTGAAGCCAGGTGGCGGCTGGGGGCCAAGAAAGAGGTGGTCGCCAGGGAAGAAGCCGCCAGAGAGTGACTAAGGGGCCTCTGAAGGAGGGGAAGCGGGGCGGAGGTAAGCGAGCCGACCCGGCGAAGGGTGAGACCGCAGTGGAAGTATGAGGGAGCAAGCAGGGCGCGCGGGGGGGGGGGGGGTGTTGTCCCTTTAGAAAGGCAGGAGGTGAACGCACGGACCGATTCCCGCGGCTTTTTTTGTAGGCTCTGGAGCTTAGCATGATCTTCTGTTTTCGAAAGTGGCGTTTGTTGCGCCCCCTGCCCTGAAGCGAACTTTTCTTTGAAGCCTGGATGGCCGAGAGCGCTGCTCCATCTCTCCAGTTGTCCTTTGTATTCCCTCCCTCCGCCTTTTGCTGGTCCAAGCTTGAGTTTCCTTTATGAGCCTCGCTCTGCTGCCTTTTCGTCCTCCTTCCCCCCGTGAAATTTCTCATCCTCTCTCCCCCCCCTCCGCCCTAGGCGCTAGACCCGATTTAGCCAGGCGAAGCAGATGCGCCCGGTGGGGAGGGGAGAGCTGGGTTTTTTTTTTGGCTGGGATTGGATCTTAGCTGCCGCGTTGGAGGTTTCTTTTAAAGTCCTTTTTGTAAAAGTGCATGCAAGAGTTTGGGGGCTTACGCATTTGAGAAAATGTGCCTTGGCCAACTCTGTGGGCTTGACTAACGATTTACTGAGTTTCGCGTGCAATTCAAGTGGAAAATAAAATAATATGGTACGGATGAACAGGTGTGAATGACTTCCAAACAGCTTTGTTTGCTCTAAAAATGTTTCTCTATAGTTTTTTTTTTCATTGCCCAGCATTAAAAACGTTGAAATGTAGAATCAAACAAATGTTCAGCTGTCCTTTTTTTTTTTGGGGGGGGGGGGGTAATAATACATTTTGCATTGTGAAAGATCTCATCTCTCATCAATTGATCAATTGATCTTTCAATTGATAGACCAGTTTACCTGTAGGGAAGTTTAAGTGAAGGGCTGCCATTATGAAATTGTAAAAACTGAATTCAATGGGACAAGTTTCTGTTGACTAAAATTTCCAAAAGGTGATCATATGTTTTCTGATTATTGCCCTAAAACAATTTTCCAGTAAGGAATCTAAAATGACTGTTCAGATTATTATCCCTTATTTTGTAACTCTTAAGATCATGTTCAGTAATGTAGAAAATTAGCACCCACCCCTCTCCTAGAAGAATGAAATATTCTAGGAAATATTAAAAAGGCAGAATATTATAATTCCCTGGATGAAGAAAATGAGAAACATGTTTTAAAGACAAAGCAGCTTCTTGCAGTCCCTGCCTCCCCTTCAGCTCCAGGGTGATGAGATTAAGACATGGCCCTCAGGACATGATAGGATTACCCATCTCACCACATGGCACCTGGGAGATAACATTAGCCAGCACTCAGGTGAAGCCATGTGGTCCAGACAAAGTCTACAAAGTCAGCTAAGACTCCCGCCCCTGGGAGTCTGACAGCCAATGGGATACATTTCTTGCACAAGAACAGGAAACACTAAGGTGGGGCCCAACAGAAAGTATGAAACCAAGGGATTCTCAGCATCCCTGTCCTTTTTGCCCAGGAGCTCCAAGGCATATGGTCCTGTCCACCATTAAACCTTCTTTCCAAGCAACTTCCATGAATCCAGTGTCTTTTTCCCCACTTGGAACTGAACCCAGAAGGATATTTCTTCCAACTGTATATAAAGAACAATAATTCAAGAAAGAAACATAGAGATGTTTGTCATTTCAGGTTTTTTTCAAGTTGCTTTGCAAAAGTTCAGGTGTATCTAGTGAAAAGATGGTAGAATTTGTTCAACAATCAGGAACCTCCTCCCCATTTTTTGTTTGCTTTTTTATGTTTTGATGTTTCTCAGTTGCATTGGAAAAGAGTATGATAGGGAAATAGTAAGTAGAAAGATATTATTTGAGTATATAATATAACTGAATTAGAAGCAGAGATGCAAAATGCAGAGATTAAGTCACCTAGTATATCCTTTATCAATATAATATTCTGTTGATTAATATGTGGCACCCATCCAATTTCTTCTTCAGAAGCCTTGTTTGTAAAGTAATACTTCTATATAGCTGGAATTGAAATGAGGTTATGTTAAAACATGTTCCCATTTATCTGTCAGAAAGAATTCTTCTACATTAGTTCTAGGCCTCCTTTTCCTGTTCCTTCTGTTCCTCCATGAAATAAATATGTTGCAAATAAATACTTTACCGTGATAGGATTGTAACTAAAATAATTATATTTATTAGCGTTTAAAGTGTCATGCTTTACATAACTTTGAAGTCAATGGAAACATAATTGTCTTGACTTATAATTACATGAGAATTTTTTTTCCAAACATGCTGCTGATCTGAGCATAAAAAACTGAAGGGAAACGAAACAAAACAAACTGCCTTTGAGAATTATGGGATAAGGATGAAAGAAGCTTCGTCTTTTGCTCAGAAAATATGGGCTTTTCATAAGTACTTTTTATTTCAATACAGTTGGAACATTTTTTGAAATCTCCCTCCTGAACAAAAAATGAGGTTGTGGTACTTCCCCGGCTTCCTCATAATCAGTTTGCTGTACTTCTGGATTCCATCGTCCATGTGCTGCAACAAAGCTCTCTGTGCTAGTGATGTCAGCAAATGCCTAATACAGGTATGAGATAATTTACACCTACGCTTGATAAGAATCCAGACATTTTTCTGTAATAATAATTTTGAAAGAAGTGCCTGAAAGGAGAAGTTTTGTCTTGCGCTGAGGAGGTATTTATGTAGCTACCATGCATGTTGCCCTCAAACATAAGTGGGACGTTGCAGGTAAAATATTTCAGTTGGAGGAAGCACCTGGAAGAAGATGGTTGAAAATGTCTGAAGGCCCTATCTACCCTCTCCTTAAAATACTGAATTACCAGCTGAGATACCAGCTAAGATATCTCTTTGTTTTATCCAATGTACTTTTTTTTCCCATGCTGCATGGGCGTGTCCATGAATTGAAAGTTATTACTTACTTCTCATTTAAACACATCGTAAAACTGGATCTCTGGTACAAAACTTAAAATTGCTGTGAAAACTGTATGTGACAGAGTAGATACAGGAAAAATATATTGATCAAACAAATATAAAAACTGAGTTTTCATGATTTTTCTTAATATAGGGCTATAAAAGTTTACTATTCCATCAAAATTAAAATATTCTCTTTGAATGTAATTAAAATTATAGAACATGTTGCTAATACTGTAATTAACTTGTAATTAATTTTTGGAATTTGTTTTATCTACTCATAATTTTTTATATTATTGCAGATCAGGCTTATGTTTATATACTTTGTGCAATATATATATATATATATTAAAAACTCATAAGGAAGCATTATATTATGGCCAGAAATGAATATATTTTATTTATGTAAAATAGGCAAGCAATACATATTTTCTTTTGCTTTTTAGTTTTTTTGTAGAATGTTTAGAACTAAATAACATTAGGAAACATTAGGAAAAGCTGATGGATGACTAAGACTCTATGACTCAGTGAATATGGAAAAAGTTACATTCTGTATACTGAAATAAATAAGTATCTCATTTGGTGTTATTTGTTTACTTCAAAGTCTCTATAGCGTATTAGTAGGATCCCTGTGGAAGCTGTGGTAACATTTGTTGGCAAACATTTGCAAAAAAACAGAAATCCAAAGGAGATCAAATACTTTTTTTACAGAACTATGTGGCATGTTTATTTTTCTTTGTATTATCTTTGGGAAGTGATTCTAAGGATAGCATTGGGTATTTCATGTTTACTAAATGTTGTATGAATGTTTGCATTTATACAACCCTTGCTAGTTTAATTTTACCAATTATATAGACTTTTCCTAGTATTGGAGTACAGAATTTAAGTGTACATGCATTGATGATGATGAAGCATTGCTCCTAGTTATATTCTTATGTCTGGAATATACTCATCATCTCTTTAGCCAGATTGTCACTTAGAAAAAGTAGTCAAAGTAAAAATATCTCTGTAGGGAAACACAGAGATAAATGACAGATAGTTTTGAAGCATATAGTAATAAAATGGCCAGTTTTTCCAGTAACATATGACCAGAATTGTAAATTCAAAAATAGATTGGAAAGAAATCTAAAAATATATTTTCAAAAGAGATGAACAGTAATAGAATGGCAAACATGAGTCAGCATAGACAAATGTTCCAGAATGTGGCAAAAATCACCAGGAAGCAGAAGGTAAACATAATTTATCATGATAGGTGCATGTTACCATCCTAACTTACTTTTGTCTTTATTATTTTCCTGGCAACATGGATGCTTCTGAATAAAGCACTATGTTCCAACAATGTTTTTTACTCATCTTTATTATTTTTATAAATAACTCAAATACCTAATACTCCTTCCTCCTTCTGTTTTCTACACAATAACAAGCCCTGTGAGGTGAGTTGGGCTGAGAGTGACTTGCCCAAAGTCATCCACCTGGCTTTTATGCCCAAAGTGCAATTAGAACTCACAGCCTCCTGTTTCTAGCCTGGTAACTTAACCACTAGACCAAACTGGCTCTTTATATCTTTATTATATTTGCTTTAAATCTTTTTATTTGCTTTCTAAAAATTCTTAGTGCCACCTCTTGTACATACAAATGAAGATGGTAGTGCACAGTTTAATTTTTCAGGAGCCAGATTTCATTTAACCCAAATAAAGATTAGTCAAAGTATGGGCATGGATGCCAAGGGAAGTTTTTGCAGGCATTCTGGGACTCAGACTCATCTCATTACCTACCTTTGAATTATGCAATAATTATCCTGGAATAATAACCCCTGAACTGCAGCAGCTTGGTAACTGTGGGTGAATTAGAATTAGAAATGACTAATTCATCAAACATACATACTCTAATTCTAACACATACTTGAGGCTTATTTCTTGGCTGTTTTGCATACTGGTTTTAAGTAAACCTTAAACCACAAAGTTTTGTTACTAAGCTCAAAAAGTTTGTATTTCCTTTTTTTCAGGGGTGGGATTCATTTTTTTTAACAACCGGTTCTGGGGGCATGGCTTAGTTGGTGGGCGTGGCTTGGTGGTCATGTGACTGGGTGAGCATGGCTTGGTGGTCATGTTATTGGCTGGATGTGGCCAACTCAATATCACTCACATCGAGGCACGCATCTCCTCACCTGGCTTCTCATGACTGTGGGGATGCTGCAACAGTCGTAAGTGTGAAAAATGGTCATAAGTCACTTTTTTCAGTGCCATTATAACTTTGAATGGTCACTCCACACAAGCAAAGTACCAGCAAAGGAGGGGAAAAAAAACTCCAGAGAAGTTCCAGAAACAGGAGGTCTAGTCCTGCCAAGAACGTAATAAGGGTTAACAGAGAGGCAGTTTCGTAAGCAACACCAGAATGTTTCCTTCCTGCCTTCCTTACAGGATTAGGCTAGTAATTTCTTCTAACAACCGGTTCTCCAAACTGCTTAACAATCGGTTCTAGCGAATAGGTACAATTCAGTGTACTTTGCTTGGTATTTTTTTTAACATTGAGCATCAGTTTTATAATTGTAACTATCCAACTATAGGCAATACCTTTTTTTGAAACTATATTTTAAATTAAAAAGAAAAGGGAAAAAGCAACTTCCAGAATGTGAGACTTTACTGAAATTATAGTGTTTAACACCAATAAGGCTTCACTGTAAATATCTTTTGGCTTTTAAAGAGAGAACTGGTATATAACATTTAAATCTATTACATGATTAAAAGTGCTTAATCTTTTGCCCCATATGTTAAAGAAGTAAAGATGAATATATTTCTGTGTGATTAAGTATACTTAATAATAGTCCTATGAGGAAATTCTTCACTCTTATCAAGTTAACAAATTGAATAATTTGTTTTTAGAAACCTTTTCAGTTTTCTTTTTTAGTACTGAACATTTTTGTAATTTTCATAATTAAATTTAATAATGAACTTTTGTTTAAAACAAACCTTAACAAAAATACAGTTTTGGCACATTTCATGGTTCACTGACAGTTCAAACAGTAATTAGTGTCTTGATAAAACACCTTAATTTATAAATACATTATAAGGGGTTATCCCTAAATTAAGATTCTTTATCTGAAAAAAAAATCGTATATAAAAGCCCTGATTAAATATTCAAGTTTTGGTGGATAATGTGTAAGTTAAGTTACCCTCTGAGATAGAAGTATTTGATTTTTATAAGACATTTGTTTTCTATAATAAGAACTTTTACTGAAGAGAGGGGAATCTAGTATTAATCAATTTCTTTCCTTCATGTGGGTAGAAAAGATTGCATGAACTGTACTCCATTTTATAGAATGCAGGGAATGGTCGACATAAATATTTATTTTATCAGCTGTGCAACAGATGTGAATGAAGTCAACCATCTTGTATTGAAACCTACTTGATTTGTTTTGTCTTGCTGGATAGTTCTCTTTAAACCCTGTTCAGATACAATTTCAAGAAAGTATCATAAACTTTTCAGCAATCTCAACTTATTTAACTCATGAAGAAAATGAGTTCATACAAAAATTAAATCTCTAAACTGTAACAATATAAGTAAATATGTTGTTTCTAGCAGATCATATTGATATTTCCAGCAAATGAATGACAGCATTGTGACATGATATGATTTGTATTGGTGAATCGAATTCAACATACTGTGACTTTTCTTAATGCTTAAATCCAATCTCTTGGGTTCTTATACCATAAGCAAAAAATGGGGACTGATTTTGGCTTAATATGCCCTGTGAAGTCAGCTTTGAATGAACAACGAAGATATATTTCTGTACCAGATTCTTCATTGCCTTCAAAGAAAGTAGAGTTCTAATATACTGGAAAAGTTCCTAAAAAATGAGGGAGATCTTCAGAGATGTATCTGCCTTGTGTATTGGCATAGTCAAGCATTGGGAATTGTCCACAGGAAACATTTTATGACATTTTGTGTTATGTTATAAAATGCTTAATGATAATTTTATGTCCTAAAATGTTTTATAAAATTTGCCAAATTTCAATTCCACTGGAATAATTGGTCATCAATTTCAGATGCATTCTGGAAGTTAATCCTTTGAGAGACGGTGGTTGGAAAAAAAATTGCTGTATAATGCACCATTTTGCCCAGTTAAAGATTACAGATATGAAAGTTTTAATAGTCTATAGATTGCTTAATATTGTATCCTGGTAGCACTATGATACATAGATCTGTAAAAGTATAAAATAAGTAAATATATGTATATATCTGCATCTGCTCTTGTCTTATTATGAGATTAGAAATGGGGCTGTCCATAATTTGTAAAGCATTTCCCAAGAATTGAGTATTATCCAAAGTTCTTTGTGGGGACGAGGTGGGTGGGTGTTGTAATGAAATAACTTTTACCATGCCGTGTTTCTACTGTATATATGCATTATCTAGGAGCTGTGTCAGTGCCGACCTGGTGAAGGAAACTGTTCTTGCTGCAAGGAGTGCATGCTCTGTCTAGGCACACTTTGGGATGAATGCTGTGACTGTGTTGGTAAGTTCATGTTTTTTTCCCCTATACCAAAACCAGCTGTTTTCAGTAGCAATTTTCAATGATTTAACAGCTTTTAAAGTTTATGCCAAAAGGAGCTACAGGTAGAATAATGGGTATTTTATATTTAATTCAGTGTGTACATGAATGTAAGATTAGCTATTTATGAAGGAGGAAGTTACTCATGAAGTAACTCTTGGTGCTTTAAGCCAAAATTCATGAAATGTGTAGCTCATCCTATGTTGGAGGAAAAACTTTTATTAGGGTTGAGAAAAGATAGTGTATGCTGAAAATCTTTCTGAAAAACATTGTTTTGATTAGTGTTTTTTTTTCAGAGTTGGAAAACAGTGGTTTAAGACATAATGGATACATGCAACCTGCTAGATTAGACTAAAATGGGCTTAAGTGCTTTGTGAGTCAGCATGTAGGAAGCCAGCCATTGTATGTTGAATGTTGTTTGAACAATGCAAAAATCTGAAACTTTATTTTGAAATGTTTAATTTTTCATTTAATTTTAATCTGTTTTGACATTTTTTATTTGTTTGAATGTGCAATATACTATGCAGACAGGAATTAATGTTTAGTTAACCCAACCACAATGTAACCTGCCAGCTATCATTATACTCTGTAGTGCTTAATGCATTTTTCTTCAGTTTTTCATTGCTATTAAATGTTCGTGAATGGTATATGCACACCTATCTGCTTATGGAAATATGCCCATAGCAGTGGGCAGAACAAAGCTGAGGATTTATTAATGTTGATTGATTGGAAGAAATCTCAGCTTGGCACTTTCAGCTGATATTAAATGCTAAATTCCCAATTGTAATGAATTACATTGAGGCCTTAAGGAAAGCTGAGTCTTTATTTTCTAATGTTGTTTTGGGGAAAGATGATCCTTTCCACATATTTTATGGCCGCATCACACTGTGATAATGTTGATCTGCTGGATGTTGTGAAGGAGCTTATTCTTGCTGCAATCTGCCAAGCCAATCTGAGAGTGAATTGTTTGTTTTATGAAGACTTACTGAGATAGAGTTAGGATTCATTACAAGCTAGATTTGTCTGGAAAGAGAATGAGGAGTCTCTATTTTTAGGAGTCTCTAGACCAGTTCATAAATTATGGGAGAAATTAGATTGCAGTTTCCTATGATTTGAAATATATACCACTCAGAGCTGGTATTCAACAGGTTCTGACCAGTTCTGGAGAACCGGTAGTGGAAATTTTGAATAGTTCGGAGAACCGGCAAATACCACCTCTGACTGGAGATTTTACAGTAGCCTTCCTCTGCCACGCCCACCAAGCCACGCCCACAGAACCAGTAGTAAAAAAAAAAATTGAATCCCACCACTGATACTACTGCAATATCAGTAAAAAGGAGCTGTAGAATATAGGGAATTCTTATAACTACTTGTTACATAAAAAACAGCAGTTCCCTAAGAAAGTAATGAACAACACTGGTATGGAAAAATGTGCTATCCATCCACCCTGTTGTTTTTATTGATGTTACTGTAGGGATTTAGCTGGAGTGAATTATCTGGTTCCAATAATTAAGTGAATTCCTGCTTGGAAGAATAGTTGGATAAGAAAGTTTCACTTCTTATAAAGCCAGAGCTTCCCAGACAAAGAATGAAAGGTGCAAAAAAGTAGGGCCAGATTTAAACTCCAGTGAGGATTTAAAGGGGTTGACAGAAGACAGTCAACTGCTCATAAAGCTAATTAGGCAGTGACCAATTCTTATCTATCCTGTTTCACTGTCACAACTGCTAGTATAGATTCTTCTGAAATTCAAGCAGGGAACTTTACGTGACTCTGCTGGCTTACAATTTCATTTTCAGTAAAAAATGAGTGGCAGCATTTAGTATACTTCCCCTTACCTCAAAGTTACAACACAAACTATATTGTGGTCATAGCTAACAGTATTATTTTAGATATTGTTACATTTCTGAGTGCTAGATTTACCCAGCTGTTAGTTGCTCTGGACAACTGTCTCTAAAGACAAGGAAATATTTTTTCTATTCATCTGAATTGTGCAGTTTAAAAAAAAACCAATGCAAAATTGCAGGTGTTCTGGGCCATCATCAAAAGACAGGCTACACATTTATGAACAACAAAGAAAAGCTGGTTCAGGTTTACAGTTGTGTGTTGCTGTACAAAATGGAAAAAGGGAAAAGTATACAATGATGCTGTAGTTATGATTAGTTAGAGAACAAGGGATCAGGTGCTTGAATTGCTCCTGACAAATTTTGGATTTCTACTATGTAATGTTTATACTAAAGTTCATTAGGTGATTATAGTTCAGGGGTGATTATGCTATTTGAATCTTAAATTGCTGCTTACAGGTTACTAAAGGATATGTGGGTAACCATAGCAAACTGTTCTTAAGATCTGTTTGAGGAAAAAAACTGAAAAGAAATTACTGTAGATCATGCCCTAATTAAAAAGGAAAAGCAGCTATGAGCACAAATGCTATATAATGTCAATACTTCTCCATATAATGTTCAGTGTTTCTTTGCAAACACACTAGACTATTAGAGGGGCATAATACAACAGAAACAAAAAGAGATTTGAACTATATAGAGAGGTAGCTCTTGAAGTACAACCATTCAAACTTACAATGTCGTTGAAAAATGTGACTAAAAAGCATTCCTTGCACTTACTACTGTGATCAAAATTTGGGCACTTGGCAACCAACATCTATTTATGACAGTTGCAGCATCCTGGGGTCATATGATTGCCATCTGAGACTTTCCCAGCCATCTTCCAACAAATAGAGTCAATGGGGAAAGCCAGATTTATAAACCATGTGATTCACTTAATTGCAGTAATTCACTTAACAACTGCGGCAAAAAAAGGTCACAAAATTGGGTGTGAATCACTTAACAACTCCCTTGCATAACAACCGAAATTCTGGTCTCAATTGTGGTTGTAAGTTGAGGACTACCTTTAAGTGATTTCCTTGTATCATATATTGTCAAAGTATAATGCTAAACAATTACAAATGGTGTAAATTAAATTGCCCATTATATAATATATATTACTGCTGGATCAGATTGTTAGTGCTAATATTTGTGTAGATACTATCAACAGGCATCATCTACTACAACATATTTTCACTTTAGATATTGGAATAATTACTTAAGATGTTCTCTTGAAACTTTATTTTAGTGGATGCATTGTATTTTTATAGTTAGCATAATATATTAAGGATTGTATTGAGTACTTCAGAAACGAAATGCAGCGAAACAATTTTTCAGACTGTAGTTTCATATTTAATTTATTTTAAATTGTAAAAGTGAATTCATATGCCTTGCTGTCTTTAGGGAAGAGTGAGATTCTGGTGCACTAGCTCAGTATTAGTGAATTAGCACATCCCAACTTGTGCGAGCAGTGGGCAAGTGCGTGCCCATGTGCTTTATTTGCATGAGTAGGTGATGCACATACCCCCTGCTTGTGCAAATGGAGCTGCGCCCGTGTGTGTGCCTGCCAACCATCCCCTCTCCTCCCCCCCCCCCACTGGTCCGCAAAACTGAAAAGATTGAGAAACTCTGTTCTAAGCCATCTCCATGACTTTCCATCCTTTTCTGGAGGGAGAGAATCAGGTTATATTGAAACTGTGGTATTGTTTGTTGCAACTGCTGAGTTAAAAAGCATCTGGATCAAAGATTCAGATAGTTGTATTTATAATCCTTGGTCTCTTCTTCCCCAACTTAAACAGGATGAAAAGTTCCTTTATTCTCATTAAAAGGGTCTTAATCTATTTAGTTTGTGGCGTTTAAGTTCAGGGATGACTCACATCCTGGTCAGCACTTCTTCACTCTCCTACCATCGGGTAGGAGATATAGAAGCATAGCTAGCTGCACCAACAGGCTGAAGAACAGTTTCTACCTGTGGGCTGTCAGACTCCTGAATGGAAAATAACTTCATGTCAACATAGTATTATGATAGACTTGCGGGGCTGGCGCGTTGTGCAACAAGGTCACATAGTGTAATAAGATTGGGATTGGGTTAGGGACTTCTGTCTTCACTGTGAGTTGTGTTGGGGGTGGGGTGCACGAAGGGAGGCTCAGCTAATGTCATTGTACACATGTTGTACTCTGACAATAAAGGTTGATGGATTGATTATGACCGTTGCAGCATCTACATGATCACGTGATCAGAATTCAGATGCTTGGCAACTAATATTTATGATGGTCATGTGACCTTTTGTGACTTAACAACTGCAGTGATTCACTTAATAACTATGGCAAAAAAGGTCGTAAATTGGGGGCAAAACTCACGTAACAATTGTCTCGCTTAGTAATTTTGGGCTCAGTTGTAATCATAATTGGAGGACTATCTGATTTTTTTAAAAGAGAAAAAAAAGAAAATGCTTTTTTAAATTCACCTTACAGCAAAATCTCAGAAGCAGCTTTTGTAAATGCCTATAACGTCAACTTTATTAACATTATTTCTCTAATATTCTTATGGGCACTGGTAGTTGAAAAACTTGTCAACTTGTCTACAGGTATGTGTAACCCTCGGAACTATAGTGACACACCACCCACTTCGAAAAGTACTGTGGAGGAGCTGCAAGAGCCGATCGCTTCCCTTTTCCGAGCACTTACAGAAGGCGACACTAACCTGAGCTGGAAAATTGTGTCCTTTTCTGCTGCAGAGGAGCTGTCACCTCATGAGAATTTAGTCTCAGTTTTAGAAACAGTGAACCATCCTCAGCATCACAATGTTTCCGTTTCAAACAACGTTCATCCTCCATATTCTAGTGAAAAAGGTAAAAGATTGTGGTTGAAAGATTGAATTTTTTTTGGGGGGGGGGCGGGTATTTGCAAGTTTAAGCTTTTAAAATGAGGTGTGGTGATTTTCATCTTATTTTTAAAAATCACATAAATATCTCTGCTCCAAATATGGGAAACAACTATGTGCAGTGATCTATTATATTATTATAGGGAAAGAGATATAAAACCAATAAGGAGTTTATTTAGAAGTGTTATTTGAATGATCTGTGATTTATTTAAACCTTGGTCAAAAATCTATCTTCTGCTTTGGTCACTTAGAACGCATATGTACTGTGGTTTACTTTGATGACTGCCTGTCGATACACCAGTGCAAGATCTCTTGTGACTCTATGGGTGCCTCCAAATACCGATGGTTTCACAACGCCTGCTGTGAATGTATTGGACCTGACTGTGTCGACTACGGGAGTAAAATTGTAAGATGCTCAAACTGTATGTTCTGAAATTAAACTATTCAATTTTAAAATGGCAGACACCAAAGAATGGATGGGTGGGAGGTATACTTTGCATATACAGGTAGTTCTCAACTTACAACACTTCATTTAGTGACCAAACTGAAACTGGAAAAAAGTGACTTATGACTGTTTTTCAGAGATACGATCTTTGCAGTGTTCCCACGATCATATGATAGCTTTTTGCAACCTTCTGACAAGCAAAGTCAACAGGGAAGCCAGATTTACTTAACAACCGTGTTACTAACAACTTCAGTGATTCACTTAACAACTGTTGTAAACTGGGGCAAAACTCACTTAACAATTGTCTCCCTTACCAACAGAAATTTTAGGCTGAATTGTGGTCGTAAGTTGAGAACTGCCTGTATTACTTTGGATGGTACAGCTGCAGCACAGTTGAAAGGAAAGACATGTATAATATTTTAAATATGTAATTTTACACTTTAAATCATTGGAACAATTAATCAGTAAATGTTTAGATTTGGTTTTGATTGGGCAATGTATGAAGTTTCGTAACTTGGATTTTATTTCAGGCTATTGATTAATCTGCATGTATGATTTTAAGTAGATGATCATGAAGTTTTATCAGAATTATAATTTGAAATTCTGAATTAAGCACTATTTTATTTTTTGAGCTTTTCACATGGGCCAGTTGTGGACTGTGAATTGCTTTTATATGCCATGCAGATTACCCCAGCAATAGCTATTTGTTTTTAAAAAAGAAAAGGAATTTAGATTGCTCTTTTGTTTTAAAAATTTACCCTCCTTATGAATAGCCCCTTATTAAAAATAATGATAAACTTAATTATATCCTTTTTATTATACCCTTCTTTTCTTTGCTTCCCTGACTAGCTAGTTCGTTTTGAACAAAATGGATATTAAATTATAAATTGTAGTAATTCAGAAAATATAAATAAAAACAATATGGAGTTTAGATTAAATAGGAAATTATTTTAAAAATCATAGCCAATGCTGTCTACTAAAATTTATATACTTGACTGCCCATTTTCCCATTTCCCATTTTCCCATAGATTCTCATAATACACTATTTAATTGTTAGTGTTAACAAACTGCCTAATTTATTACTGTCATTTGCTGTTTATGCTTTTATATGAAAATATGTCTAGAAACTGATATTTTCATGATATTTGTGATTGCATTCAGGTTGGGATTGTAAAGAAATGGTTACTGTTCTCAAAGATCAGAGTAGGATTTTTCTAACTTTTTCAGGTGGAACCTATTAAAGAGAAAAAAATTCCTAGAATCCCTGATCAAAACTCAAGGTTTAGGAATAAAAAACTGGCTGTGTTCCAAGTGTCCACAGAATCAATTTGTTTTCTGCAGAGCATATTTAAAATAATTCTGGAGCACTCGGTTGCTAAATAGGGTCCTGCAAAGCCTCTTCCCATCTCCAACAGACATTGGAGATTTAGCCAAAAGTTATTTCTACTGCTATGCATTTATCAGGTGAGATAACATCAGGCAGCTTCACATGGAACAGTTGTTTTCCGGTCATTCAGTGCCCAGTTGAAAGCACCAGTGGTCCTCGATTTATGACCATAATGGAGCCTGGAATTTCTGTCTTAAATTATGATGGTTGTAAGTCAAGGCACCCATGTGAATGGACCTGAACTCATGTATGTGTTTTTGAGGTGATCATTAAAGTGAATGCTGCAATCGTTAAGTAAACACTGCAATTGTTAAGCAAATCCATGTATTCCTATGGGCCTTTTTTTGCCAGATTCTGGCTGCAAAGGCCAGAGCATTGTAAATATTGTAAAGCATGGTCATGTGACTACGAAATTCTGCAACCAGCTGTAAAGATGATCCAGATATCAAAGCACCTGAAATATGGTCAAGTGACAGCAGGAAGTGTGCAGTCCTCGGAACTCCACAACTCGCTTTTGGATGGGAGGTTTGTCTCAAACAATTGCTTGGTACAGTTAGGACAAAACAGGATTACCTGTATCTAATATTTCTAAATGTGAGCTACAGTTAAACCTTGGTATATTTTATCTAATTTAAGACAGTCTGAGTGGTAAACCTCAATACTTTTCATTCAGAACTAGTATATAGTTGTAACACTGGATTTCCATGGGGAAAAGATATAGAACTGCTTAAAGAAATTGTCTGTATATAAAATCTTTCTCCTTCCTTATTCCAGTTCATTTATTTTGCAAATAAATGGCCTTACATCTTTGATGGCTGGGGAATTCTGGGAGTTGAAATCTATACATCAGAAAATTGCCAAGATTGAGAAACAATGTTGTAGACAATGATTCCACTGTATTATTTTTAATTTCTCCAAACATTCAGGGCAACCAATTAATTGTTGTTCGCTGTGTCTTAACAAATTACAGCAAGAGATGATGAAATCAGCACTGCAAGTACTTCCAAATTTGGAAGGGGTGGCTGGGATTTAATCCTCTCAGATACAGCTCCATTAATACACAGATGACCATATTCAGCAGCTTCCCCGCTCCATGTAGAATTCTTTGATTTTATAATGTATATCTTATGGTCTTGCTTCCTGGAGGAAACAGTAACAGTCCTATAGGTAATTTTACTTGATTCTGTCTATAACAGATAATTATACCTTAAAATGGAGGACTGGTATAACAAGTTACGCAACCGAGTAGCTTTTAGTCAATTGGTAATGTATTGAAATAGGAAGTCTGTTCTATAAAGTGGCAAAGACAATTGTTCAATTTAATAGTCTTGAGTAAAAAAAAAAAATTTATATAATTTTGAATGCTCAGTCTGTAAAATGCATAATTCTGATTATTATTTTCTCATTCTGTTACGGTGGATTTATGAGATTATTGTAATAGTTTAAAAAGTATTGCAAGAAATAATTGAATTCGGAATGACTGTTGTAGAAATTCAACCTTTAAATATGTATTAGAAAGAGTGGTTCTGTTAATCTACAGTGTAATCCATAATACAATTAAAATAATCTTCCAGATGAACATGCAATTACAGCAATAATTTACAACACTATTAAATATTTTCTTACTTTTTATATTGTTCAAGAATGTTTTAATAAACAACACCTTGTTTATCTGTTTTGTTCATTGTTGTCTGCTTTAATCAGTAGTGGAATTATTAATATTAGTTTGCTTGTAGGAATTTTTATACTGAACATGGCAAGCCTGCACTATTGCTAAGAAAACTGCATGCATGTCTCAGTGAAATCACCACGGGTAAGTTTGACTCAAAGGAGAATTCAGCTTTAGCCATTTTGAATGTCTTCAGTGCAGCAAACTGGGATAAAAATAGTTTACAAAATGGATACCTATTTAATAGAATAGGTATAAGTAGATAGAGGAGGTCAGCCTCAGGCCTGGATAGAAGCTGTGTTGCTCTTGCTGTTTGATTGTCATTGTCAGGTCCTAGGCAAGAGGATGTGCCTACCCAGAGGATGTGAGCTTTGTCTCCTAAAACCTATCAGCAACCTTGGATATCATTAATCATGATCAATCTGAGCTACCTGCATGATTGAATACTTGGGAGGCTATTCACAGTGGTTCTTCTCCTTTCTCAGTGGAAGAAAACAAATCATTCTAATAGCCTATGATGTGTGACATGCCATGAGGTTCCGTTTTTTTTCCTTGCTAACCTCTACAAGAGGTTGTTGAGAGAAGTCATCTTTTGATTTGGAGTAAAGCATAATCAATATTTTTGTGATACCAACTTTATGTCACCATCTCAGGCTGCATCAGTGATGAGGTTGAGACTGAAAGAGAATTTGGGGGCTCAAGCTAAAAATCCCTAATCCCTATCCCATACACTTCCTTGGGAAATACACGTTCCCAAAGAATTTAATACTGACAGCCGTAAAACATTTAGAAAAACCAAGGAATGCTGATAAGCTAAGAAAAATGAGGTGGTGGTGGGAGGGATAGGATAGGATAAAACCAGAACAGAACTGGAAGGGACCTTGGAGATCTTCTAGTCCAGCCCCCTTGCTCAAACAGGAGAATCTATTTCATTTCAGAAATTATTTCAAAACCCCATTGTCGTTATGGTTCTGCCCTATTAACTTTTAATTACATCCTAATGTTTCACTGACCTCACTAGGCACATGACATGTTATACAGGTAGCTGTCATTGGCTTACGACCAGAGTTAGGTCCAGAATTTCCATTGTCAAGCAAAGCTGTTTTTAAGTGATTTGTGCCCAATTTTACAACCTGTGAATGTTGCAAGATTCTCCTACTTCAGGTAGTTTGGTGACAGCAAGCATACCAACCAGAGCTTGACAAAGGCCCTCCTGGCTTTAATTTCCACCTGACCTCCAGCAGTAGTTGTGAGATAAGGCGAACCGAACCACAAATGAAGGAACTGTGCCTTAGGTTCAGTCTCAATAAATAAAGAGCAAATTTATTTTTAGGGGGATCAGTTTCAGCCTGTTTTTTATATTATAATCAAATAATATATTATTCATTATAATCAAAGCACAAAGATTTTCCTGGGGAGTTCACCTGAGTAGGAGACCAGGACACAATACAGTGAAGCACAATTTGCTTTATTGACTGCTGGAGTCAAACACAGGCCTAAGGAAGGGTAGGGTTACAATCCATCTTTATAGACTTAGGCAAATTATATATAGGATTGTACACATCAGCAAGATATTTAATTTATTACAAGTAGTCCTCAACTTACAACCAGGGATGGGCTTCAAAAATTTTAGTAACGGGTTCTCTTCCTGGTTGCTGGGTGGGCGTGGTCTATAGTCAGCCTCCTGCACCATGGCAGGGAGGGGTGTTTTTGCCTTCCCGGGCTCCGGAGGCTTTCCTCGAGCCTTCAGGAGGGCAAAAATGGCCTCCCCGGGCTCCAAAGGCTCTCTGGAAGCCAGAAATGAACCTTCCCGAACTTCGGGGGGGGGGGGGGCTGCCTTTTGCCCTCCTGGAGCCTTCACACTAGCCTTGCACTTACTTGCATACAAAACGGACCGCATGGGGACTCCTGGGAGGGGAGGGGGCAGCCAGAAGTGGGATTTGGGGGTTCTCTGAACTATGCAGAATCTTAGCTAGGAGCTCTCCTGAACTCCTGCGAACCCCCAGCAGCTGACCCCTGCTTACAACCATTCATTTAGTGATCATTCCACGGTGGTGGTGAAAAAGCTTGAGTGAATTACATGTAGAAAATTTTCTCATATACACATAGATACCTGCACATCTTTCTGGCAGTAAACAGGGTTACTGTGTACTTAAAAAGCTTTATTAAGAGAGTTAGGAATTTGCATTTTTAAAAGACATGGAAAATTACAAAATACAGGCAAATATTATTTTAACATGATTTACATACTCTGTAAACAGAGCACAGCTATTCAGGATAACATCTACTGTGGAAGAAACTCAGCAAAGTTTAAGAAGCAATGCACTGGCTCTAGTTATGTTAGACTTAATAAATGACAGAATTATTCCAAGTCAAAACATTTCACCCTTGTACATCATCAAAAGAGTTAATAAAAATAACTAGCTACGGATGTTTGTAATGTTAGTACAAGATGAAGTTAAATGGGGAAAGTCTTGGTTCAGAATTTCTGTGGCTTCCAAAAAGCATTCCAAAAAGGTTACAGCATCATCCTCTGGAGCATGAAACAAAGTCCAATTATGTAGATAAGTTCTAAGGAAGGGCTACCTGGACCTCAGTGATGTCTAGTCTAATGGTGAGAATGCAGGGTTTTAATCCACCTTTCCAGAGATTACTGTTCAATAATTAATTCTGAAGCATTCTGATTACTTAGAAATCATTAAGAGTAACTGGTGATTATCCACCACTGAACATGGCAAGGAGATTAGGAAGGGGCCACACTATCTCCCTACTAGAGATTTATTGGCTACCAAAGCCAATAGTGCCTCTAAAACAGCATTAGATTTTGCCTCCTCTGTCAATGGACTGTGTGCCCAGAATTCCTTCCTTGGAGCAAGAGAGGAAGATGAAAAGATACAGAGCTAGGCGCCACCACAAGTTGCAACTCCCAAATGAAAGAAGCAAAATTGGCAGCCAAACTGAAGATCTCAGTTCAAAATGGGAAAATGGCCAACACTGAAACTGACTGGTAAATATCCATTTAGTTGCATTTCTTCTTACCTCCCTGACTTCAGACCTGAAGATAAGATATGAATGATATGAGCTATGATCTAATCCTAATCGATAAAATCAAGAGGTATGTTCTAACCCATACCCAGAGGGCCAGGCTGGAGAAAAAGCCAAGTTTTCAAGGCCTCATGAAAGTCCAACAGGAATGGGCCAATCTAATTTCAGATTGAATGATTTTCCACAGAGCACATGCCAGAGCAAAAGTTTTCCTTCTGGGCTCTACCAACCAATATTACCTACTGATGGTACCCAGAGCATGCTCTTTCTGCTCAATCATATAGGACAGATAAAAACAATTGGGAAGAGATGGTCCTATAAGTAATCTGGTGGCGAAAATCGGCATCTTGAATTGCACCCAGAAGCACACTAGAAGCCAATGCAGCTCTTGGAGCAGTTGTGTCACATGTGGATGAATAACTGGCACCAGTATTTGTCCATACTGCTATATTTTACTCCAGTTGAAACTTATAAATACAGTTACAAATACAGCCCCACATAAAATGTACTACTGTAGTCCAAACTGGAGGTCACAAGGACAGGAGTGATCATGAGCAGGGCCTTCATTCTGAGAATAGGCATACCCTCAGCTGTGGAAAGGGCCTGGTAGCCATGGCTACTATCTGCTCTTCAAGCAGGACCCATGAACCTCAAAACGTGCAGTCAGTCTGTCTTGTGCCACTCCATCTAGAATCAAAGATGGAAGGTCCCCAGAGCCATGATATCCAGAAATCCAGAACGACACAATCTTGTTTGGGATGACTTGAATATTAATCACAACCTAAACAAAAGACTAGAAGGATCAAAGTATTTATAAATATGAATAAATATGTGAACAGATGAATTAACTAATGATTCATCATTAACTGATTGCTTTTTCTTGCAACCCTTTCCCATAATTAATTTGCAAACATTGGCCAGGAATCCATGTGTAGCAATATGAAGCTAGAACATTCTGTGAATGTTCTATGAGTTTAGCAATAACCAGGAAATAGGGAGGGAGGGTTTAAATCCAAATTACAGAACACCTGAAAGGGAAAAAGACAGTTGGCAGCATATTCAATTTCAAAAGAAATCAGGTCAGATCAACATGTTCTTGCCTGTTTCCTTAGGTCATAACGAGAGGTGTCTTATTGCATGTTTAAATTCTAAACAAATCTGGCAGGACTCCCATTCACTGATAATTAAACAAAGTTGGAAAAAATAGTCTACATATCCGAACATACATTTCATTTCCAGGAGTCTCTTTTGGAGGACTATTCAGAATTTTGGACTGACTTTGTTTTTGTTAAATAAACTATTAGAAATATTTATATTTATATTTATATTAATAAATTAATATTAATGTATGTAGTGGGGTATGTAAGTCTAATTTTGTTGAATAAATACTGTACACATTTCTGGGGCTTTTTTTTCTACACATACTTGTAATTTAAACAAAATAGAGAGTGGCATGGTGGTGTCAGTGGAGAAGAAGCTTGTCTCCCACTCTGAAGGCTGAGAGTTCAATCCTAGATAGTGGCAGATGTTTCTCTCCTAGGGCGCAAAGAAAAAAAATCTGCTCTGAACTCCATGTTGTATCAAGAGGTGCATCTGGCCAGTGAACACTCAGCTCCATCCAGTCACCCCAACTCTATCCTGAATTAAGGGATAACAGGGTCATAAAAAGGGAGTACTGTATAATAAAAAATAAAACTGGAAAGTTATTTACTGCTTTCCTTAAAAGCAGCTGCTTCTGAGTTAATTCTGCTTCTGAGAGAAATACATTTTTTAAAAGTTATATTTTGCAAACTTGCAGACATAGTAGGAAAAGGTAAGAACATATGATATACATTTGAAACTGTTGGCATTAAAAGTCTAGAGATTTTCAGTCATCCAGGACATGGTTGTCCCAAAGGTGCTTTTTTTCAGGAGGTAACTGGACTTGTTGGCATTACATTTCTGTTACCTTCAAACACAGCAAGTGAAATGGAAGTATGTGATTATATAGCACACTGCAAATATGAAGCCACTTATAAACACCAAACTGAATAGAACATACAAATTCCCAGGATGAACTTGTTTTATCACCAGCATAATTACAACAAAGAACTCATTCTGTAAGGATTGAATAAAGTTCCAACTGAAATGATTAGACAAAGCATTTGGCAATCTGCCATATAAATAAAGTACTCAAAAGTTCAAGGATTATGCTTGAATGCCGGGCATGTGAATTACATTTCCAACTGAATTGAATTCTCATGCTTGAGGGTGGGGGAGGGAGGGAAAATGAACTAAGCAGCTGTTGATATCTTTCCAAGAAAGTTGGATTTTTTTCCCCAACCAAAAAGTGGTAAAGAACAAGGAAAAAACAGACCTAAAATAAATGCAACCTGTATTGATGGTGTAGATCTTATTCTTCCCATGTAGCTGGCTTTTCAAGATCTGTCTTCATAGTTTGGCTTTTGCTTTTTTGCATCCTCATGGTTACCATGTGACTATGGGATATTATTATACATCTAGCTAGTCTGTATATCTACTGTGTGGTCAATTGGTACCCGTAGTTCCATATCATCAACCTTAATTACCTTACCTTTGTTTACTATCACCTAGCCACACGTCTTTAGTCTGAATTACATGCCAGTGTCCTCACCGTAAAGGACAAATTGCATGGAGAAGTAACACCTTTACTTGATACTTGAAAATGTATCTGATACAATCAAGCCAAAATAATGAATTTGTTGTTTTACAAGGAATAGTGGAATTTAGTTGTTTATAGAAGAGATAAGCATCATGAAAACAATTTGTAGCAAACTATGTTAAAAATGAACCATTACTATGTAAATTGTTTAAAAACATCAAATAAAAAAAATAACTGAGTTCTTCTTTTCCTCAATTATAAAAATACAGGAACCAACTGAACATAAAAAAAGATTGTGGTTCCTACAATAACAGTGAAGGAAGGTAAAACAGCATGTAAAGCATGAGCTAAGGAATAAAGTAGTTTGGAAGGACTGACTTTTTACCAGAGGAACAAAAAAGTAAAAAGCCATTTGGGTTTAATTATTAAATACTGGTCTATGATTACAGACATCTGGGTTAATATTCCCTTGGGCTATGACATTTAGTGGATGTTCTAGGCCTGGGGTCCCCATGCCAGAAAGCAGGCTGTGCAAACAAGCAAAGCCCTATCCATCGGATGCAGGCAGCACACGAAACCACGCCCCGTCTGTTCCACTGAAAAACCTCTTTCCACTGTCCTTGGTGCCCAAAAGGTTGGGGGCCATTGTTGTAGGCTGAGGATCTCTTAACCTACTTTACAGACTCATCCAAGCAAAGAAAACCCATAGTTTTTCCCAAATAGCTAAGCTGCAGCTATCAGTATCTCCTTAACCATGCTGAGACTGTATTCTGCAATATAAAGGTAGTCCTTGACTTACAACCACAATTGGGATGAGAATTTGTGTTGCTAAGCAAGGCGGTTGTTAAGTGACTTGTGCCTGATTTTACAACGTTTTTGATCTGGCTTTCCCCATGATTTTGTTGGAAGTTGTCTGAAAAGGTTGTGATCATGTGACCCTGGGATGCTGTAAATACATGCCAGTAGCCAAGCTCATAAATTTTGATCACATGACTGTGATGCTGCTACGATAATTGTTGTGTGTGAGAACTGGTCATAGTCACTTTTTTCAGTGCCATGGTAATCTCAGTCACTAAATGAATGGTTTTAAGTCAGGGACTACCCATATTTGGAGAACTACAGGCTGACCATTCCAATCCTTGTAAATAGTGGATGAAAATTAATAAAAAGAAACAGAGTTAAGGTAAAAGGGTTTGTGTTTTTGATGGCCTTAAGGCAGCTGAATGTAGGGTTTTCTTGCAGATTAACTGGTTTTCATTCAAGAAATGAAGAGACAGAAATGGCTGAAGACTCTTCTCTTTCTATCCTCTTGAACAGCACTGCCACCAACGGTCTGAGAATTTCTTGATTTTTATGTATTCTGGCCAACCCTATCATATTGCCAAGAAGGTTTTATTCTGAATAAAAGCCAAGGGTGCCTTGTTCTTTTTAGAGTTAAATGTTATTACAGGTAGGATATGGGTACACCCTAAGCACTGGTTGCAAGAATGATTTGGCCATCCAGGTAGCTTGTCAGGATTTTCAACCTTGGCAACTTTTAAGATGTGTGGATTTCAACTCCCATAATTCTCAACCCAGCATGTTGGGTGGGGAATTCTGGGAATTGAAGTTTACACTTTTTAAAGTTGCCAATATTGAAAAACACTGGTCTAAATGCACCTTCAATCAGGAATAAGGCCCAATAAGGAAACATAACACAGCTAGATAAGCGCGTTGAAGAGGTGGGCCTGTATCCTGAATGCATTCTTGCCATCCTCAATTCCCAAATGTAGTTCAAGCACACAAGTAAACGCAATTCAAAATTCCCTCGTCCCTCTTGCTTGCACTTAGAAGACTACATTTCCCGAAATGCACCATAGGGAGGAGGGCAGGAATCAGGATCGGGCCTATTCCATAAACCATAGCAGGGAGTGAGCGCGCAGGCGCAACCCTTTCGCCTGCCTTCTTTGATCCTCCAGAGAAGATCGGTCGCTCGGTCGCTATGATGGCTCCTCCCTGGTACGTCATGCGCTTGCGCGCTTATTCCGGCCTCTAACCTAGGTTGCCGAAAGGCTGGAAGAAACAGAACGAGAAAGACGGAGAAAAGGGTGACCGCGCATGCGCCTCTTTCTGTTTCCTATTTTCCCGACCTTGCAAGTAAGACGACGGCGGGTTGGAGTGCAGAGCGGGGTCTGAATGATGCCGGGAGCGAGGTGAAGTTCGCACAGCCGTCGCCCGAGCGGCAGGATACCTCTCCCCATTCCTCAGGTCAGTGTGAAGAGGATGCATGGCCTTCCCATATTCCGGGTTCTCTTCCACCGAAGTTCCATTCCCGACTAGGGAGGCCGCCCCTCGGTGACCACGATGGGGATGGGCAGTGGCTGACGCGTGCTCTGGAATGCGCATGCGTACTCAACTCTGTACAGCGCCCTGAGTTCTGGCTGGAACTTGCGCTGTCATTTCCCGCGCACCCCGCTTGCTCAGATGTTTGGTGGGGGTGCCTCCAGAGATGCAACGCAACTGCCCTGGACTGTGCCACATTCCCTGTGCCCTGCCCTGTGCCACATTCAATGCTTTCAGGTTGCATTTCTACTTGGAAATCAAACTTGGAATGAATGCTCTGCAGTCTGCCTGCCATTTATCATTGCTCCCTCGGATTTATCTGCTCAAAGGCACCAGATTTTGACGATGAATGTGTGGACGAGACTTTTTGTGGCTCTAGTTAGAAGGGCCAGGTTGCCTCCACAAACCTGGGGACTAACTTCCAGAATCCTTTGCTAGATGTACATTTTGAGAATTGCCATCCTAATTAAAGTGAAAAATAGTAGGCAAGGAAAGTCTGGTGGATGGTAATTAATTCATGGTCATCAGGTGGTTGACATGTACTCCATAGCCCTGAGCAACAGGAAGGCTTGTTGGAGTGTAATCTAAAACTGGTTGCTTAGTCTGTTTACTACTTCTGGTTAATTTCTGTGAAGAAAAAAAAAGAGGGATGCAAGCAGAGTATGTATGAAGAGGGATTGTTGGGAGAATTTCAGTAGCAACTTCATTTATTAGATATTTTTAAAAGTACATGTTTTGTAATTATACATGCCACTGTTAAGATCTTCCATATGCCACATTTAAGATAATTATGTGTTCTAAACAAAAGGGATATTCTTAAACTGATGAGTATGCATTTGCACTCACTGTGACAGCAGCTGCTGTTATAAAGAATTGGTGGAAATGTGCAATGCAAGCTGTATTAGTATGTGTGAATATCAAGGTTCACACATGTGTATATTTGTGGCCTACAATCACTAGTTCCAAAATGTATCCCCCCACAATGCAATTTGTCCTCTTTTTTTTTAATCTGTTGTGGAGTATGATATTGAAATAATGTAACTGATTCTGCCAAAGCTATTGTTTGTGCTTGTTATGTGAAAGAGATCCTCTGGCTAATGTGAGATAAATTAATAGGGAAGAAATTAACAGGTAAAGCAATCTGGTAATGTGTGCTACTTAGACTGAAATTTCATGATGTTATGATGGGAAGTACTTTGTTCTCTATTCCTTTTTATTCCTTTCTCTATCCTACCTATATTTTGCTTAAATACTTCTCAGCCTTTCCCTCATTAATTGGATATAAGTATTCATATCTGTTACCTTTGGTTTCTTTGATATATTCTGATATATTGTATAACTAGTAGCACAGAATAGGTGTGACTAAATAATAGAGTATCTGTCTTGTCTCATATACTATTTATTTTATTATACAAAATACCTTTACTATTCTGTGTCCTTTATTATGATCAATTGCTAATAATCAACTGATATATCTTGTGCTTTCCCTAGATAGATGGGCAGCTGTGGCCTGGAAATTGTTGTTTGTTTCTAATAATTTAGGCTGATTCATCAAGTGCTGTCTTGTAAAGAGGATGAACTTGCTTTCAATTATTTGCTTTCTAACTATATTTAGGTTAGATTCCTGCAAAACTCTTGAAAATAGTCAACAACATAAATTAGGGGGGAAGTAGCTTGCCATATGTTCAGTTGACCATATTGTCAGCTTAGTTTGAAACTAGTCCAGGACAAGGGTATTTAATAATGGTAATCTCTTCCATAATCCTATCTGAAGCTTGTTATTTGTCTCTTGCTGTTCTGATGTAACTAGAAACTTTTCAATGATTACTAAAGACACTGGACTGCCCTCTCCCTCCCAGGAAGGCTAAAAAAGCTTATCTGGTCCACAGTTTTTTGATAGATAAATAATTCATTTTTTTAAAAAAATCTTCATTTGGTGCTGTAATTGTGTAAATATTACCATTTTATGTTTAGTATTTTGATTGTGTTCTTTAGATTTCATAATCTGTTAAGTTTAAATCCATTTAGAATAGTAAGGTACAAATTAAATTAATATAGTTGGGAAGTGCCCTGCTGTAGCCATAATGTTTATAGTTTTTAATCTAACAATTATGTTATAGTTTGGATTTTCATGAAATTGTGTAATCTGGTGATGTTTTTATAGATTGCATATGCTAATTATTAGCAGCATAATACAAAACTCCACAGTACTAGAATTCCGTAACACTGGAGCTCATACCACTATTGCTACTACTTTAGCTATTTTAACTTAGAATTAGATTGTTCCTTATAGGAGTTAATATCATGAAGAATTTTATGCTTGATTCAGTTATGAGATCCCCCCTTCCCTGGCAAATCATAATTGCTCTGGTAGCACCGAGTGAGTGAGCATATTATTAGTAACAGCAGTTTTTTAAAGTTTAACCTGGTTAATACATTATCAAGGTTTCCCACCTTGCTATAGTTGGATTTCTTTCTTAAACCTCTAATGATATCTGAATTTCAGTGAAGAAAGAACATTCCTATACAAATACTATTTCTTCATTGCATAACAATATGCATTGTGCAAACATTTTAACATCACACCCTTTTGAGGAGAAATTCATGTTCAGTTTTACATGTATTTTTGGTTATCATTAAAACTATTTTGAAGCTAAAGCAGATGTGAAAGTCATGTGTTTAAATTCTCATCCTACTTTTGTGTTGCATGTTGTGGTTGAAGCAATAGCTGCTGTTGGAAGAGAGATATTGGAGCATGATTTTTAAAATAAATTGAAAGAAAAATTTCAAACATTTTTTTAAAAATGCATTTGCTAAGTATTGGCCAAAATTAGCCTGATTATTTCCTTTCTTCTTGAAACTACTACATGGAACTTCACTTTAGCCAATTGGACAGGAAAAGGGGCAGGAACAGGAACTTGGCAGTCATACGTCTTGTCTACTAAATAAAACAATACATACTTCCCTCTCCAGATATTTGCACAGTCCACTTTTAGATTTTATTGTGGTCAATATCTATATGCTACCCTTTATATAGGATCGAGGCCTTAGAAATATTGAACTGTGGCTGGATGGGTCCTTTGGTATCCTGCGTCACAGATAGATGCGTTGTATTTAGTTGTTCATCTACCTAGATGTCTTAAGAATAGCACTTCATAGACCTTTATCCTATAGGTTTATTTATTACTCTTTTAAACCTATCTAAATTAGTAGCCATCTTGCAGTGGGCAGTAATATGTCCCCTTTTCCAGAGACCATACTTGGATTCAACAGATTTTTATCAATTCCAGCTTTCCTTCCTTAGGGAAGGTTGTTGAAAGAGCAGCTGCCTTTCAACAGCAGAAGGCCTTAATATGAAGCAGATTATCTGAATCCTTTCCACTGTGGGTTTAGGCTGGGTTACAGTATGCAGACAGTGTTGGTCACACTTGTGGATGTTCTCTGGAGCAGAGGTCTCCAACCTTGGCAACTTTAAGACTAAGTGGACTTCAACTCCAAGAATTCCTCAACCAGCTTTGCTGGCTGAAGAATTCTGGGAGTTGAACTCCACAAGTCTTAAAGTTGCTAAAGTTGGAGACCCCTGCTCTGGAGGTCTTGAGACAAAGGTGGTGCTACTGTCCTGATTCTTGCTTTCCTGGGGCCTGTTGATACCAGTAACAGTGGTGTCCTTCAAGAACAGCTTCAGGAATTAGAAGTTTTGCAATGGTTTGGCTCCTTCCTTTGTGGCCAGTTCCATTTGGTGTGGGGCAGGGGTCTGCACTCTGTGGCTCTGGAGCCATTATGTGGTTCTTTCGGCCCTCTGCTGCGACTCCCTGTTGGCTGATCCCACCACTGGCTGGCCCCACCCCACCCCTCCCCGTCACTCCTCGCTTGGCCTGAGGTAAGGATAATGGTGGGGGATGGAGACTCGCTCCATATTCCAGAGCAGCAGATGACTGGGTGGGAGTGAATGATGTCAAGTTGGCCACACCTACCCAGTCACACCGGTTGTTAAATTATTGGCCCCCGGTATTTTATTTTCTGTGGGAAACAGGTCCAAATGGCTCTTTGAGTGTTTAAGGTTGCAGACCCCTGGTATGGAGGGAAGAAGGCCCCTAGGCTTTTGTGTCTGGGATGTCTTGTGTTACCATCCACCTAGGAAATGTGCCATTTCTATAACAGCCCCTCTCCTGAGCAGCAGGAATCTGGTAGGACCCCACTGGTTTAGCTTTCTGGAAAGCCCTAAGAGCTGGCTTTCCTTCCAAGTTTTGGAACAAGATAAGGTTGGACTCTAGGGTTTATATTGTTAGATGGATCCAAAAATGTTGTTTTAGATTCCAAATCTTTGTTTTCCCTTTTGTTTATTATTATTGTTATGAACCATTTACAGTTACTTCATAAGATGGGCAATGATATAAGTCTTTTAAATAAATACACCATAGTAAGTTTTGAGTGTTTTATAAGAGAAAAAGCCCCACAAAAAGCAATACTGCAAAAGCAGACTATGTGCTGGTGACATTTGGCTCATGAAATTGAAAGTGATTCCTGCATGTGATCTTCATTGACCTCTGACTTTTATTCAGATGGAGTTGATCTTAGTATTTTTCACCCCAGCCTGAGAATCTTCCTCGTATGTTACAATACTGGGGGAATATATTATTATCCAGATCTTAAAGAGAAAATAGGAAAGGTGTGGAAAATCTCTGCTTTAGTCTTAGATCAGGGATCCCCTAACTTGGCAACTTTAAGACTTGTGGACTTCAACTCCCAGAATTCTCCAACCAATTCTCCACGTTTGGAGGCCTTTGACTTAGATTCTTGGGTTGTCCAGCTGTGGTTTACTAAGGATAAAGACATAGTGGCAGTATGTCTGTCCCTGTTCAGCCTGACCAGGTTGGAAATGCAGACAACTTTCAGACTGCATAAAATATAGGAAAATTTTGATTTGCACTTCATTTTTTTAAAATTTCATTTTAAAATAGCCATATGGATCTTTAGAATAGTATTGCCCTTGGAGAGAAAGATTAATACACACTTGGTAGAATTTCTCTAACAAGCTATCACTAGCCCTGACAGTAAGAGGAGAAACCTCTTGCATCATGTACGGCTTAGTATTTGCTTTGCCTGTGAAACTTGCATCATTATAAATCCTTTCACTAATAGTAATTGCAGTGTGATTGTGATTCATGTGGGAACAATGAATTGCCTGATCATCTTTATCCCATGATATTGTTTTTTGAAATGAAAACTTGTTTTACCAGCACATAGTGTACACTAGAGACGTTTTATTCTTTCAGTTGAAAAATGTATTATATTTCAGACTGGCTTGTATGGATGTAAATTAATTGTAATCAAAACAAAAGTTTCCCATCAGCTAAGTCATGATTTGCCTTAAAATAAAACCTATATTCTGCAATTGAAGTAAATGAATGGAAAATTAAAGGTCTACATTATAATTATGTAGTATACAGTATTGCTTCGTGAATCTCCATCCCACCTTAAAATTAACATGAAGGGAAAGGATGCATTGGACCCTAGGACAGTCTTGGAACTCCCTTGGAAAAGATGTTGGGGGAAAAACTTGAATATCTACTGAGGTTATTTTTGGCTTTAAAACTTTAGCAGACATTTTGAAAGATGTTTCTAAATAGACAGATGTTGTGTCTTCTGCCAGTTGCAGTAGTTATTCTGAATTTTCAATTTTTATTTCATATGTATAAATCCCACCTTCAAAATGGGGAAACCAGGAAGATAAAGTGGTGAAGATTTTGGCAGCCTGTTGTGCACCACTGCTAATATGCTGTCATGCCAGTGTGTGGGAGTCATTCATCTGATACAAGCATTTGTACTCTGCTTTGCTAAAGACGCAGCCCCCAATAATTTATGTTCAAAATATATAAAGTACCAGTGGAGCATTGACACATATAGTAGAACCAGTTTGGTCAACTGGCTGAGGCATCCATCAGGTAGAAACCAGGAAACTGTAAGTACTAGTCCCACCTTATGAATGAAAACCAGCAGGGTGATCTTTGGTCAGTCACACACACTTAGCCCAACCTCTACCTCACAAGTTTGTTATGAGGAAAATACGAAGAAGGAACATTAGGTATGTTTGCCACCCTGACTTATTCATAAAAATAATAAAGGAAGGATAAAAATAAATGACATGTACATTGAGAATGTTTTCTCAGGTAGATGTTATGGGTCTGCTTTTAGAAGCTGTTGCTGCCTAATATATTTGGTGAATACTGCAATGTATTTGTGATGTTTTTAAATATCTGGCATCAGTTCTGTTTGAGAATGTTGAATTTCATTTATTTATTGCATTTATTTAAATTTCTGTACACAAATATTCATCCAATTCAGATTCCAGCTAAGGAATGAAAAAATACTTTGGAGGCACCTCTGCTCCTTATCTTTCCAAAAAATCTTAGAAGAGAAAGGAGAGACATGGTGTTGAAATGTAGCTTGAATCAGAGTAGTTATATGATAGGTAGGTCTTCATGTTTTCTCTTGCATTTGCCCATTTCTTCTGACAAACTCTTACAGACAATTGGGAAACATTTCTAGTGCCTTGAGGCAGTTTAAGGAATGAAGTACTGCCAAGAAAATCTCCTTGCTTGCTTTTTCCTTCATTTGCTGGATCTCAGTTCTGGCATTCAGGGAGACCCAACATGGATCTGACATTGTTTTGACAATTTGTAGCACTAGATCAGGGGTCCCCAACCACTGGGCCGCGGACCGGTCCCGGTCCGTGGAACATTTCCTACCGGGCCGCCGGTTTGCTGGGCGCCTCCATCTTGTTTGATGAGAAAGTGCTTCCGGGTGAGCTTTTCCGGTTGGAAAGCGGCATTTGGGTCCTGAAGGAATCCTTGCGCCTTAGTTTCATCGAAGGGGGGGGGCTTCGAACGAAACTAAGGCGCGAGGATTCTTTCAGCACCCAAGGCAAGGCGAGCCAAGCGACCGTCCCAAAGCCATCCCGAATCAAAGCCCATTGACAAAGGTACAAAGGAGGAGTTGAAGGTGGTGGGGAGAAGCGGGGGACGGCTGGCTGGCCGGTCGCTCGGCTCGCCTTGCCTTGTCATGCGTGCTGATGCCGGTACCGGGCCGCGGATCATTTTGTGATGCCGGTACCGGGCCGCAGCACAAAAAAGGTTGGGGGCCACTGCACTAGATGATGGTGGTTTGAAGGGCTGAGGGAAGAATGGTTATATTTGGGAACTTGTGCCTATTAATTGCCTGTATAGTACAGAGGAATTGTAGAATTACTCCATCCCTAATAATATATCTTGTTATTAGCCTAAAGAATAGCTCTGTGCTAAGAAGTCTTTAATTTCAAAATTAATACAAGGGGATGGCCTGGAAAGGAATAAAATGCTTGGGAAGTGGTGGAAAGGTACATTTAGACAATGGTAAATACAGTACAATCAAGCTTAACATATTTATCCTGCCAATTTCATCAGGAATGCCATTATACTTTTCTTTTGATTAAAGCTGTTGATTAGGTTTAGTGTATTACGTAAACTGATAATTTCCATGGGATTAATTAATCCTAAGAATTTGCCAGGAGGCAATTAAAGTTATGAGGTGATGGCTGTAAATTTTCCTGGATAAGTCTTCCTGGTATATTTAATGAAAAATAATGGAAAAAAGTAGTGGAATTCCTGCTCATTTTGGACAAAGGGATGGGCATCTTCTCCACTGAGCCGAAGGGAGAATCCAGGATGGGTAGTCTCTAGTCTCATAGCTCTGCAGACCGAATTGAAAAACTGAGGACAGACCCTCTGGTAACGGTCCCCAGTTCTTCACTCGGTCTCAGCGTATTCAGACCACCCTTTAAGGGCTCTGAATAGTTCAGATTGTAGAAGAATCTTCACCCCCTGGATTGAGTTTTTTTTTTTTCTTCCAGAGGCTTAGAGCAGGTTTGACAAGTAACCGGCTTGCTGGTTAGCACTTTTGTTTTTTGCGTGTTTTTTTTTTGACTGCCTTTTTAAAAAATTCTTTGCTGGTAGACTGGTTTTTGGAATGGTGATTGTAAATTTGTTTGGAGGTGCCCCTGAGAGCCCATGTGGCCCGGGCTGGGGGGGGGCGGGAGTCAGTGTCTTACTCAACTCACTTTCTCCCAATCCGTTCTTATTGATTTGTGCTAACTGCGAAAACCGCGAGGCGCTTCTGCCCCTTTTCGGCGTCGGCAGCCATTTCAGACGTTTTGGGACAATTCTGCAGTTTGTCTCCAGGATTGTCCCTTGGGGGGGTACTGGCCATCTGGATTGAACCCCCTGTCCAATCACCAGAGCACCATGGCAGCTGTGAGACGCTTGAGACTGCCAAATTGATTTCGGTGCAGCCAGCACTGGCTTGCAAGCCTCTGATCTGTCAGGGCTTGTAGCAATTTTAAAGAGTCAGCCTTTTTTCCCCTTTTTGCTTTGACTCTTGCCTTAAATTGCAGAGCTGTGCTGAGCTCACCACTTCTGGGTCGCACTAGCCTCCTGAAGTGGTGGACAGCTGCTGTGACCAAAGCAGACAGCTTTAAATCAAATAAATTTTGTTTTTATTTTTCTTTTGCTCCTTTTTTCCTTTTCTCTCTCCCTGTCAGTGACAATTATTTTTGGTGGGCTCAAAATGGCCACCAGGGGAGCTGGCCAAGAATTATCAGCTCCTCAGCAGAGTAGGGAGAGAGCTGCAAGGGGATCAACTAAATCCAGGATTACTGGGCTGGAGGCAGCAGTTAGGATCAGAGCTAGGACCCTAGCCCCTAGGGTCCTCTGGGGCAGAGGATAGACAAAAAGCCCTAGGTAAGGAGTTTGATAAGGTAGTGAGAAACAGAGCCATCTCTCCTCTGCTCCCACAAGATGGCAGGCAGCAAGACCAATTGGCAGATAGACAATATTTGACTGCCTGATCTCCTGGTGGCTCAAGTACTCAGGATTTGCAGGGAAACCTCCAAATCAAGGCAAAAGCCATTCATAATAATTCTGACCCACCACAAGGATTTTTGATTGCTGCACCTGGAAGCCAAGCCTCCAGCAGAACCACACCTGTGCCTGAAAATTTAAAAAAAAAAAAGCCACCTTTACCCCTACAGTGGCTGGGTTGCGGCGTGAGGAGACCCACAGGCAAGAGATGCCATCTTTCATGAGAGCCTGGATCTCCCAAACAATTAGACAAGAATTTCAGGCTGAAGTCAACCAGCTGCGCCAGCTGCCTGGTTTGGACACCAACAGAGGCGTTCCTCAGGGGCAGGAGCAGGCTTCTGCAGAACAGCCAATCTACTTCAGAAATCGTTCTGCATCCCCTTCGGAAAGAAGCCAGTCTTATGTTTCCGAGAGGGACCTCCTTCCAGAGAGGGCTTTTTGGACAGGCAGTCGGAGGTAGCAGGTCCCCCCTCCTTTAAGGACCTTTTCCAGCTGGCTCTCTCCAAGACTCTGCTGGTTAAGGCTAAGAGCATGGCTCATCTTAAAAAAAGGGACAAGGTCACCCGGGATCTTCCCCCAGAGGGGGAGGATCAGGAAGGTTACCTATTCACTGAGAAAGCATCTGTGGTGGATGCTGTACCTGTGCCCCAGATGTTTATGAATGTGATTAAAAAGCAGTGGGAGTCCCCTGGGGGGTACACTCGCCCCAGTGGGTCTGAGTCTAACATATTTAATGGGTGGCTGCGGCAGCTGCAGGGTAGAATCCCACCTGAGGACCTCAGGGTGCATCAGGACTTAAATAAGATAATAGTCGCAGCTCAATTGACAGCTAATGCCACCCTCACATCAGCCAAAACTTCTTCCAGAGCCATGGCCTCATCTGTAACAGCATGTAGGCTCATCTGGCTAAGAAATTGGCAGATGGACGCCAGAAACAAATGGAAGCTGACGTTTGCTCCCTTCAAGGGAGAGTGGCTTTTTGGAAAGGCCCTGGATCCCTTTTTTTAAAAAAATGGAAATTAGGGAGAAGTGAAAATCCTGCCCTCCCAGGGGAGGCGTTTTGATTACAGTTCTCCACCCTACTACAGAAAGCCCTCCTTTAAACGGGGAAGCTGGGGCAAGCTTTCCCCATCAAAGTAGGCCCTTCTTCCAAAGATCCTCATTTGATAGACCGGCCTTTGCCACCAGAGGGCATCAGAGGTAAGATGACTGGAGGTCCTTTCGGGGTTCCAACAGACCTTTTAGATGCAACAAGTGACACCCAAGCCTCCTCTCCCATAGGGGTCCGTCTGGGACTGTTCTGGCCGAGGTGGGAACAGATCACAACAGATGCTTGGATCCTGACAACTTTATGGTCAGGTCTCTCTCGGGAGTTTATTTCCTCCCCCCCCAGTGCCTTTGTGTGCTGCCCCGTCTCAAGAGATCCCTCAAAAGAGGGATCTCATGGAATCGGCAATCCACCATCTTCTGGATGTTCAGGCCATCCAGCCGGTTCCTGGAGACCAAGAGAGACAGAGGTTCTATTCAATTTGGTTTGTGATTCTAAAGGCTGGGGTGGTGGTGGCAAGCAATCCTCAACTTGAAAGGGCTCAACAGCCATCTAATCTACTGAAGATTCAAGTTGCACTCCCTCCACTCTATCCTACAGGGCCTGCAGGAAGATTTTTTTGGCTTTGGTAGACCTGACAGAGGCCTACCTCCCATGTGCCCATAGACCCCAACACCATCAGTTCCTGAGGTTTTGCTATGGCGGCCACCATTTTCAATACAGGGCTCTCCCGTTCAGCCTGTCATCAGCCCCATGGACTTTTGCCAAGCTCCTGGCGGCCGGAGCGGCATGCCTCAGATCCTTACCCATAAGAATCCTATGTTATTTGGACGACATCCTGATAGCATCCTCTTCCAGACCCCAGGCAGAGGAGGATATGATCTCGGCAATCAGGATCCTTCGAGAGTATGGGTTCTCAATAAACCTGGACAAATGCCGCCTAGTACCATCAAACCTTCTCTTGCATTTGGGGACTATCATAGACACCTTAACCGGCCAGGTCTTTCTCTCACAGGAGCGTTGAGACAGTATAAGGGACGTCACATCACAGATCCTGTCTGACAGAGAGGCACCTATCATCTTGCTGTCTCAACTTTTCGGCAAGATGATATTGTGCATCAGGATCGTCCCAGGGCCCACTTCCTGCCCGAACCCTGTAGTGGGTCCTGCTCCCCTACCAGAAGGCGGGCAGGGGCGACTTACTAAGGAGGGTTCATGTCCCCTTGCTGGTTCTTCATTCTCTCCATTGGTGGCATTCCCGAGCCATGGATCAGGGTTGCTTGTACAGGGAGCCCCAGAGGATTACCATCACCACCGACACCAGTCTGTATGGTTGGGGGGAGCCCACCTGGGACTCCAGGTTAGGTGGTCACAGGAGGAGCTTGCCCACAACATAAATTGGCTAGAGCTCCGGGCTGCCCGCTTAACTCTCAAGGATCTAAGGCAGGAGGTGATGGGGAGACAGGTTTTTCTCCTCGCAGACAATGTGGCCACCAAAGCCCACATAAACCAGCAAGGGGGCACTCACTCCAGATCTCTAATGCAGGACGCAACTTGGTTGTGCAGGTGGGCGGAGAGACACCTGTTGTCCCTGTGAGCAGAAAACATCTCGGGAGTTTCCAATGTGCAAGCAGACTGGTTGAGCAGGCCCACAGTCGACCAGTCGGAATGGCGACTACATCCCAGTCTGTTCCAGGAGATGACGGAACAGTTCAGCCATCCGATTTTGCATCTCCAGAGAACTCACAGCTCCCGAGGTTCTTTGCACGGTTCCCAGCACCGGGAGCAGAAGAGGTCAATGCTGTCCGGTGCAGGTGGCCCCAAGGGCTATTCTGTGCCTTCCCCCCTTCCCCTGATTCTGGGAACAATCAGAAACGTACTGACAGAAAGGGTGGAGGTTCTGTTGGTAGCCCCTTACTGGCCCAGGCACCCATGGTTCGCCTACCTGGTGGGCCAGTCAGTCACCAGACACTGGAGAATTCCCCTGCATAGGACCTCCCTCAGCCAGGGCCCGATTGAGCACCCAGATCCAGCCTGGTTTTGGTTGACTGTCTAGCGCTTGAGCAGGTGCTCTTGAAACAGGAGAAGTTTTCCAGAAGGGTCCTTCAGACCATCCAGGAGGCCAGAAGTCCTTCCACAACCAGGATATACGACGCATCATGGAGGATTTTCTGCAGCTGGTGTGCCAGTCACCTATTGGAACCTACTGCTGTGTCTGTGGCAAATGTGTTAGAGTACCTGCAGGATGGGTTGGACAGAAGTCTCGCCCCCAGTACCTTGAAGAGACAGGTGGTTGCCTTGGCCTCGGTTTTTTCGGTCAAGGACTCAACCACTCTGGTCCAACACCCCTGGGTGAAAACCTTCCTTAGGGGAGCCACTAATTTGAAGCCACCGGTGGTCCACTGTTTCCCCACCTGGGATTAGCCTAGGGTCCTGCAGGCACTGACTTCTCCCCCATTTGAATCCTTGCGTGAAGTCCGTCTTCGCCTACTCATGTGCAAGGTGTCATTCTTAGTGACCATTATTTCAGCCAGGCGTATCTCGGAGTTGGTGGCCTTATCCATCAGAAAGGGCCTGTGCATTTTCCATGCAGACAGGGTGGTTCTGCGGTTGGACCCTACCTTTCTGCCCAGGGTGAACTCCTTATTCCATCGCTCACAGGAGTTGATTTTGTCTGACTTCTATCCAGGGCCTACCCTTGCACTGGAGAGAAAATGGGACACGTTGGACGTTAGTAGGGCCCTCCGTATATACATCAAAAGGACCTCCTCTTTTAGGAGGACTGAAGCCCTGTTCGTTTCGTTTCAGTCGTCAACTTTGGGTCGCATGGGTCGCTGGCTTAGAGCCTGTATTGCGAAGGCCTATGAGTTACTGGCTCTTCCTCTGCCCAGGAGAATCACTGCACACTCAACCAGGAATGCGGCGACCACTGCAGCCTGGGCAATGCAGGCTTCAGTTCTGGACTTTTGTAGAGCTGCGACTTGGTCATCTGTGACCCCATTCATAAGACAATATAAAATTGACTCCTTTGCCTCAGCAGAGGTGTCCTTTGGAAGACGAGTCCTGCAGGACGTTCATGTAGAAGTGGGGACCTCCGACCAATCCAATTCTCTCCCATAGCACAGCCATCAGCCAGCTTTGGTATGTCCCATCCTGGATTCTCCCTTTGGCTCAATGGAGAAGGGGCGTTGGTCCTACCTGTACGCTTCTTCTTGGGGAGCCGAAGTGAGAAGAATCCAGTCCCACCCTATATTCTGTCTGGTCGGAGTAGGGAGGAAATGTTTTTTCCTCTCAGTATCAAATAGGCTATTTGTTAGAGGATGAGGAGGAGCTGGATTCGCTTCGATGTCGTTCAGAACTGGGAACTGTTACTAGGGGGTCTGTCCTCAGTTTTTCAACTCAGTCTGCAGAGCTTTGAGACTAGAGACTACCCATCTTGGATTCTCCCTTTGGCTCCCCGAGAAGAAGTGTTCAGGTAGGACCAACGCCCCTTATAGCCCACACTATAAATGTGTCTTGTGAAGTCCAATTTTGCAGCCTGCCAACAAATCCCCAACTGGTTCTGTTCCCAGCAGGAAATCTTTCTGATTAGGGTCATCCCATAGCAAAGCAAGGTCATTTCATGGCTTTCCATCATTATCATGTGCAGGCTGCCGTTGTGGTTCAAAGAACAAATCTATGTGAAATTCCAAAATATGGAAAGAAAATATCACAGCCTTATACCAATCAGGATATTATATGAATATGCTGTCTACAAACTGAATTTCTGGTGCTTAGAGTGATAATTAAATTGCAATTGTCTATATTTGCAGCTTGATGCAAGTACTACCATGAGTCCTTTGGCCCATGTAGCCCTGCAAACATTTTTGTCCCTGAGAATCTTTGGAGGGTTTCAACTTGTGTTTTTGTTGCAGGAGTAATGGACAGGTAACAGGATACTATTCTGCTGTGGTGCCAGAGAGTAAGAATGACAGAGTGCTTCCTGCCCCCCACAAGCAGCCCCAGCGAACACCGCAGGGTAGAGCATGGTGGAAGCCTGGCCAGGACCCCAAGCTCTGAAGAAATCAGCCCAACCAAATTCCCTGGCTTATATCGCACGAGTGAGCCTTCGCCCCCCCATGACAGCCTCCACGAGCCTCCTGATATTGTGTCTGATGATGAGAAAGAACATGGGAAGAAGAAAGGGAAATTTAAGAAAAAGGAGAAGAGAAGTAGGTCACTTTAAGAAAAACCGTATGCTATCAGTGTGCGTTGTCTTTTTTTTTTTATGAACAATTTTCTTTGTCAAATGTTCTTTGTCCTTTATTTATTACTTCACTTTGAGTGTTAATGATATCCATGTTTTAAAATAACCAGCTGTTCTTTAAGCATGAAGAAATTCATAACATATATTTTGTGGAACTTTAACCAGGACAAGCCCTGGCTTCTTTTCAGTTGTCAGTCTCTATAAACGTCTGTAAAATGGAAAAACTTTCATAGCTTTTAAGTGAAAAGTATTTCCATGTGGGAATACGTAATACGATGTCCTCTCAAAATAATACCTTTCATCCCTTTGTATGCTAATGGCTAGTTTTATATATATCAAAGAACCAAATGTTCTGTTAATTTTAAATGGCTATAGTGGTTTTAATTTTGTTAATTTTAAATGGCTATAATATCATTTTTATTAATTAGCAGTCCATTATTAGCATTTTCTGAAGTACGAAAACAACTTTGAATATTGAAACATTGAAAAAGATTTTTTAATCTGTTTTCTGATTATGTCATTTAAGAAATATATAGAATTTGAGATTGTAGAGAACAATTGTGTATATCTTTTTTTTTTAACGAATAATCAAAGCTTACTTCTACGGAAATTTAATTAGTATTGCATCCTAAGGTTGTACTTCTTTGTTGTTGATATTGCCACTTTGGGGCTCATACTTTGTAACTAGAATCTATTGTAGTTACTAGTATATTGTAGAACATTTGATAGGATTCTGGCACAACAGTTTGAAAATATGTACTGTATGTGTTTAAAAGTTATAATTTTTATTTTCATCTAGTTGCATCATGCATCCCAGTTCTCTAAAAAGAGTTTTTATTCAAGGTTTAGGAATATAGAAAAACCATAGTATAGTAGACTTCGGTACAACATATTTCACGTACAAGAGACCAGCTTATCCTGATGATCTAAGTCATTTGTGCAATGATATAATCATTCAGATAACATAAATCACTACATTGACATTGCTGTCTGATTTAATGTCAGTCAGGAATAATGGATCTCACTCTCCATGGTTAGTACATTAAATTGAGGTTTCACTGCACATCAATTGTATTGTAAATTCCACTGGTACACTAATTATTCGTATCAAATTTTGCAGCCTGAAATATTTAATTGCGTTCAGCCTTTTCCTTGTTTTTTCCTTATATCGGTGTTTCTCAAACCTGTGTAAATTACTGAAAATTGGGTAAAAGTGGTGTTTTTTTAGGTAACCACAGAGGCCTATTACCCAATCATAACAGGGACATTTAAATTAATTTACAATGTTTTTCCTACATTGAGTAAAAAAGGACTTCCTGATAAGTAGTTTGAGAAGCATTGCCTTTATATTGTAGCATTTGTGTCGCAATTAATTGTAGGCGTATGTGTTTGTTTAAAACTGATTTTTCTATTCCTACCTAGAGTAGGGTTAGTTATAGAGGAGGTATCAGTTATTAGACACCTATGCATGTATTTCACAGACCGTAAAGAATTTGGTAATTCAGTTTGGTAAGAGCTACGTTTGTTTTACGGCTGTGGAATTAGAATCACATGTGCAGTTTGTATAACCTATTTGAGCAAGAATAGTTTTTAAAGAGACAGGATGGTTGAGATGGCTTTGCCAACTGAATTGAAAAGTAAACTTTCTTTTTGGAGAATGGGCCCAAGCATATTGATATATATTCTAGAACACCTGGTTTAATATTTGAAAAAGAAAGAAAAAATAAGTGATTGAAAGAGTTAAGTTGGAATTATATTCTTTGCAATTTTCAACAACTGTTTTTAAATGTGCTTGTAAAGTACTGATTTAGGATCATGACAATTCTAGTAGTGCAGGGATACAGAGATTTAAAAAAAAACTGTTTCCCCCATTCCTTAATTTTTTTAAAAATCAATTAAGAGCTGAAAATAACATTGGCATTATCTTTTTAAGATTTTAAACTGAGGAGATCATGTGTGATTTATACTGGCCATTACTCGATACATCAGTTTTGGATTCACTTTGATACAAGATTTTATTCTTTGATGAAGTTCTTAGCCTGATGCCATTAGACTCAAGTGGGATGTTTTTAGAATTATCAAACAATTGCATTGCTATTAATTATAAATTCAGATTGCACATAGCAACAAAACTCCACGTGTACTAGTCAGTAAATAATCAAGAGATGAACTGATCTGATTTTTCTCAGAAAGGAAAATGTGCAAAACTCCTAATTATTTGACTTGTTTAGTTCTGCAGAACAAAGTGTATGTTTTAAATAATAGCACATTAGAGTTCATCACTAGCTTTTTTTTCTAACACAAAGCTTAAACACCTAGTTTTATTTCTGTTCTTCCTCTCCCAACAGCGGAAGGTTATGCAGCTTTTCAGGAAGATAGCTCAGGGGATGAAGCTGAAAGTCCTTCTAAGCTAAAACGCTCTAAAGGGATTCATGTTTTTAAGAAGCCAAGTTTCTCCAAAAAGAAGGAAAAAGACTTTAAGATAAAAGAAAAACCCAAAGATGAAAAGCATAAAGATGACAAGCACAAGGAAGAGAAGCATAAAGAGAAGAAATCAAAAGACTTGACAGCAGCAGATGTTGTTAAACAATGGAAAGAGAAGAAGAAAAAGAAAAAAACAGTTCAGGAGGTAGAAATGCCACCAGTGGATATTCCCAGGTACCGGCCTGTGTTTGGAGTCCCTTTGAATGATGCAGCAGAAAGGACCATGTTGTATGATGGCATCCGTCTACCAGCAGTGTTCCGGGAATGTATAGATTATGTAGAAAAATACGGCATGAAATGCGAAGGCATCTACAGAGTGTCAGGTATAGTGGCTCACCTGAAGGTAGATTTCATGTGCCTGTTGAGATTTTGCTGCTTCATGGTTTTTTTTTTAAATTCCATAATATTTCTGCTTTAGGACGCTTCCCTAAATGAAAAAGGGTTTATACATATCTGAGATTACTGTTAGTTCTGACTTAATTGTGATTGGAGGAATCACAAATGTGTTTATATATTTTAAAAAGTTTCAGTGGCTTATTTAATAGATGTATTTTGAAAGTTAGCTTGGTTAACCATGATGGTAAAGAATTCATTGCCAGGGTTGCTTTCGAATTCCAAACAGCATTGTTTGCCATCTGCCACCTTTGAAAAGTGCAATTCAGATTTTTAAATTGGCACTTGCCACCTGCATTGGTTATTTTACTCTGGATGTCAATAGGATGGTGTTGGTTTAATTACTTCAGAGTTAGTATAGTAATGTGCAGTTCATGATGAGGTACTGTAGCTCATTTATAGTGTGTGTGTGTGTGTCTTCCATCCAGAAAGTTCCATGCAAAACAATATAAAGGCCAATAGCGTAAATATATAGAGGAAGTTTCTTGTATTTTTAAATAAGTTTTCTATCCTGTGGCTGCTAGGGTCTATCCTTGAGGTTGTTTGCCTGGGACCAACATATGTGAAGGAGCCCATTTCCTGGCTATGCTCATAGTTATGATTTTGCTGGTTACTGTGTAATATTTTTTATAGATGTATTTGTTTTTCTTTTAAGACTGTTAGCTACCCAAAGTCATTTAATTATTGAGGGGTGTGCAGCTATATAAATTGACTAAATAAATAAATATTTTGATTTATACAGGATAAGAAGGTACAGTGCTAATAAGTAGTGATTTATCAAGAACTTAAGCAGCCAGAGAACAGTTCATTAATTTTTGTCTTCTTCCTACACTTTGGTTTTGATGGAATTCCTTCTCATTAGTAGGTGTCCTCAAACCAGAGAAAGTGCCAAGCAGCAGTTTAACAAATTTTAGCTAAGATTTGAAGAAAATATCCTGGTAGTAATGTCAAGTAATGTTAGCATTCATAGTACTTGTGTAACTTTGACTCACTAAAAATTTACAGTGGTTTGAGTGAGTCATTTAGTTGCACAGCTATGCTTTAAATTGCCAATGCCAATTGTGAGAGACATGATGCCAGCAATATTCATGTAATGCAGAAGCAGAGAATAAAGACAAAACTGCACTGAAAATAAATATTTTGCAAGTACAGTATCTTATATGCTCTTACACCGGAGTATCACAGATACGAATGTCACTATCACTGAGTGGGATACTGTGTGTCCAGTGCTTAGAAAAAGGATAGGACTGGTTGGGAGAATGATTGGTCTTTTAGGATAGCAGTTTATATGCTGTCTGAGCATAGCAGAAAGCATGATTCTCTCAGTAATAACTAAGTGTTGCTCTGTATCTAGGCTTGAAGAAAAATTCATATAAGAATCAGGAAGTACATGAGCAGAAATTCAAATGACATAAGCCAATTGGTTTGATTATAATAACCTTTCAGTTAAGCCCATAAAAGTTAGTAAACTGCTAAGAGTCTAGACTCTAGAACAGGGGTGCCAAACTCAATTTCATTGAGGGCCACATCAGGGTTGTGTTTGACCTCGGACCGGGGAGGCGTGGCTGGGGATGTGTGGCCAGCTCAACATCACTCGTTTCGAGGGCGCCTATGGTGGCCTGAGTGCTTTGCCAGCAAAAGTGGGCTCCCGAGCTTCGTTTTCGGCTGTGAACGGCCTCTTGCAACCCTTTGCCAGTGAAAACAGAGCTCGGGAGGATTGCATGTGGCCCCCCCGAGCTCTATTTTTGCTGACAGAGGCACTACAGGCCGATCCTTTGCTGTTTCCAAGGCGGCTCTGCGGGCCAGATCTAAGCACCTTGCGGGCCAGATCTGGCCCTGAGCCCATGCTCTAGAGCAGGGGTGTCCAACCTTGGCAACTTTAAGACTTGTGGACTTCAACTCCCAGAATTCCTCAGCCAGCTTTGCTGGCTGAGGAATTCTGGGAGTTGAAGTCCACAAGTCTTAAAGTTGCCAAGGTTGGACACCCCTGCTCTAGAACCTTTGAAAAGGATTAAAGTGATCTGATCCCTCCCTCTCTGCTAGCCGCCCATATTATTATACAGGTCATAGAGGAAAAAGAGACCGGCAACTGATATGTGCAGAGAATATTCTAGCGTAGTTTCTAATTTAAAGGAATGGAGAGAACTCTGAAATTCCAACAAATTATCATCCTGTCTCTCTCTATTTTCCTCCTGCCTTTTTTTGTCAATGAGAGGTCTTTCTTCCATTCCACTTTTTTTATTTGCCCTCCACTCTCAGTCCTGGTATATCATTGTTATATGTGATTTGCCCCCAGGAATTAGTTATCTCCAGAAGAAAGATAGGATGGAAAATAGGATAGGAGTATTGTTCAGGAGGACTAGAAGATCTTTAAATAGCAGCTAAAGAGAGAATCCTGTAAGCCAAGTGGTATTACGGAGTGTGTTTCTCTGAATTTTGGTAGGATTTAGGGTTTTGGGCCATTTAAAGGGGAATCACAGTTTTGTGCTATCTTTTATGGATAGAATTGCTGCTGAAATAGCTAGGTTCAAATTCCCCTCTAACCATTTTTCTTAGGAAGAGATTCCGGTTCAGTCATTCTCTCTCACTTTAGCCTATCTCATAGATTGTTCCTATGAGAACATTAGAGGGAGCACCGTGTGAATCCTTTGGAGTTCTCAGATAAAAAGTGAAATGAACAAGTGATACCGTAGATTGAGATGACAGAAAAATATTGAACTATAATTCTTTTTTATTCTCAAAGGATTTAAAAATCATTCTAAATATTTTTAAGGAATTAAATCAAAGGTGGATGAGTTAAAAGCAGCATATGACCGAGAAGAGTCTCCTAACCTAGAGGACTATGAGCCCAACACAGTAGCTAGCTTGTTGAAACAATACCTGCGTGAACTTCCTGAAAACCTGCTTACCAAAGAGCTGATGCCTTGCTTTGAAGATGCTTGTGGGAAGAGCTTGGAGTCCGAGAAAAGGCAGGAATGCCAGCGCCTCCTGAAAGAGCTACCAGAATGTAACTTTCTCTTGATTTCTTGGCTGATTGTGCATATGGACCATGTCATTGCAAAGGAGCTAGAAACAAAAATGAATATCCAAAACATTTCTATTGTGCTCAGTCCAACTGTCCAGGTATGTGTGCTAGCCAGCTGTTATTTAAAACTATTTTCAAATATATTTCTGGAAGTCACCTTATGACGTATTGCATGGGGTTATGTATATTTACTCTGTAGAGAAAAGGTGTGCTACTGTCCAAAACAGAAATATACTTACAGAGCGCATGCTTCAAATGGAACTTACCAAGTGTGCTAAGCCACAGATGATCTTGCAGGGACTTCAGATTTTTAGAGGACTTCTGCTTCACAAAGCTGAATTTATTCTATGCTTCCAGTTCTCAGTTCTTAGAATTTAATATGGCCCTTACCTTATGGATACAAAATATTTTTTAACATTTTAAGAAAACTTTGATATCAGAAACATTGTGATTGGTATCTTGCAGCTGGTTTGGTTGGAACTATAAGGTAACTACTTTCTCTTATTTATATATTTTTTGAAACATGAGGCCATACAGGGGTGTTACTGTTAAGACATCTGGCAAGACATTGCTAAATAATTAACTCATAATTAAAATGGACTTTCAGTTGGCATTTGATTCCGAATTTGTGCTGTGGATTGAAGATATAGAAGTCTCTGCTTTTCATATGCCACCAGAAATCCCAGCTTAAGTCATTTTGGAGTGTGCTTAGATATCTTTAGCACCAAATCCATATTGGATATAGTATTCAAAAGCAGAAGATTAAAACTTAATTACATCAGTTTTTAATGAGTTAGATGCATTATGTATATTAGGTGATTAGTACAAACAAAATGCCATATAGAGTGCCTAAGTGTATGGCAACTTTTATATGGTTTAGTGAAACAAACTATTAATTGAATTCATATATTTTAGTCCTTCTATCTTGAATGAGTACTTCATTTAAGATAGATAAGATTAAATTGTATAACAATTGAAAGTTTAGTTTGGTGGCAGGCATTTCGCATCTTACCTGCGCTTAAATTAGCATGAAGGAATACATTAATATAAAAGTTGGTACATATTTCTCTATCCAAGAATTTGAAGAGAAGGTGTCCTATGGATTTGCCAATTAAAAAGGATTTTATTTGGGAAGAAGGAAATCATGTAATCTTAAAGGGTGAGGAGAGCTAATACATTTGTTTGTAACTGTTGGAAGATACTTATTTATTTTTTTCTCTCTCTTATTTTCCTGCACTTTTTCTTTTTTCTATTTTTTTCTGTTGATCTTTTATCTGTATTCAAATCTCTAATAAAATTATATATAAAAATAGAATTTATAGATTGTTGAGGATAAAGAGAGTATATTTTTATTATTTTTATTAAGATCCTGTATTTAGATATAAAGATATCCACAGATTTTAACAAACTACTTGTAATCTGGATGCAGTAAAGAAAAACAAGGAAGTTGTTTTGTATAACAATTGGTAACAATTGTGGTAATAATATTCAAATTTATCCCTGAAATCCAGAGATTCAAATAAGAGTAATTCAAAACATTTGAATTAAAGAGGAACTCTGAATGAACCAACAAAAGGAGCATCCACAATATAATGCAGATGTGCGTGTTGATGTTTTACTGTAGGATTGCAGTTAAACAGTTCCTATTCTTATGTTAAATTTATTACTTAATTAAAACATTTATATAACTACTCATAACCATCTCTGGGTGGTTCCCAATCACAAGTTAAAGCAACATACAAAAACATATTAAAGTTATAAAACTTAAACACATTAAAATATTAAAATAGTCACAAGTCCTTGCCTGAGTGGGAAGTTGCAGGAACTGCAACTTGTAGTTTTACTACTTATTACTAAATGTTACCAGACCAATCAATGGAATCTCTACAGTATCTTCTAAGTGAAATCGTGAAATCAATTCTAAGTGTTTTTGCAATTATTGTCAATAGTTTTAAAATTATGACAAAAAAATGAAGTAATTTGAATGATATTTGTTCAAATATGTTCCATTATGCTCAATATAACTTATAATTAGATCAGGGTGGACTCTAGGTGTTGTATTTCTTTGATATGACTCATTATTGGTGAGGTCTCCTACGCATAAAGATTAGTTAAATTGCTCATACCTTTATTCAGCACTTACACTCTACTCCACCTTTGTTTTTAACAGGGTCACCTTAAATGAGTGCAACATGTTCATTCATATGCTCTTCACTCTGGTTATTTGACTAGAGTTTCAGTATTATGAAACTGAATTCAGGGCTTTTTGGAATTTGGACATTTTCCAGCTATTAAACATAGCAACATTAAAAAGTGGTTAAGAGTTAAATACCACGCAGTAGATATTTTTAGCATCTTTATAGCCAATATTGTTACATTTTAAGACAGCTGAGAAGTAATAGAACATAGCTGAGGATCATCATTGAAGTATTTTATGGTGGGAAAAGAGTTAAAATACGTATTTAAAGCAATTGCCATGTTAATTTATAAATACATAATACAATATTTCTAGACTTTTAAAGCAAGGTTACATTAAAAAAGTAAACAGAAGATTTTGCAATGACTGAATCAGTTTGCCAACTTGAAATGTGATTGCTCTTAACCAGATTTAGTTTGAATCCAGATTTACAAACAATCATTTGAACCTGGTTCAGTCAGGTTAATCATAGTTAATATTATTAAGTGGGTGGTTTTTTAAAAAAAATGGGTGGCAAGGCAAGCTACAAAGAAGCAAAAGTAGAAACAGAAATCCTGTTTGGCTGGATAGAAGTATAGGGTCTCTTGCTTGAGCAAGTGGTTGAATAAGAAGGCTTCCAAAGTCCCTTCTGACTCTGTCCTTCTGCTTTTTGAGACTGGCATGGTGTTTGCATGGTACTCTTAAGAAGACTATAGCACAGTTTTTCTCAACTGATACTCGGGATATATCCAACAAAGCAGGAGTGTTGAAAAGATTGCTGCTCCAAATTAGTAAGGGCTGCCGTGCAGAGGACAATCATTCAGTCTCATCTTTGGTCATATCACAGACCGTGTCCCATATCACATGGACCAGTGGTCACCAACCGGTGGGCCACAGCCCTATTTTGGTGGGCCGCAGAGAAATATCACCCCCAGAGCACCCTCCCAAAGCAATTAATCCAGGCTGTGCCAGAAACACAAGGCTGCGCCGCCCACATGGCCTGAGGGAACCCTCCCCGCCCACTCACTCCTTACCCGGTAAACTTGCCTGCTAAATTGCTATTTTTCCTTTTTCCGACCATCAGCTGTTCTGCTGTGCTGGGAAATTTAGATTAGCTAGGAAGCAGGAAATGATTGGATTTCTTAATTTCTAGCTAGTCTTTAAATCTTTGGCTCTGCTTTTAAGCACAGCTGAACCTCCCTTAATTATTCAGTGCAGACTCACGGCAAGTAATTTTGATAGACTGAGCTAGCTGATGGCAGATAGATAGATCGCTGAATGATTCTGTGAGCAACTCAATCTGCCTGCCTGCTTTGCCTGATTTTGGGTAAAAGTTACTCTTTTTTTTATAAAAAAATTCAATATGTTGTGAGTTAATTTTGTGAGTTTGCTCGCTAGAAAATTGTATGAGTTTGCTTGCAAGCAAAGTTTATGTGACAGACTGAGCTAACCAATGGCAGATAGATTTCTGAATGAATATGTGATTCTGTGAGCAACTCAATCTGCCTGCCTGCTTTGCCTGATTTTGGGTAAAAGTTGCTCTTTTTTAATAAAAAATTCAATATTTATATAAATATTTATAATATTTACATACAAGCCATGACCAGCCAGTCACATGACCACCAAGCCACACCCACAAATTAGGCCACACCCACAGAACCGGTTAGTGGTCCCTGGGATTTAAAATTATGAGTTTGGTGGTCCCTGAAGTCCAAAAGGTTGGCAACCCCTGACATGGACATTTCACGTCATTCTCCATTACAAAATGGGAAAATGTGTTGAGGACAGGTGCACTTAGAAAAAACTATTGTTATTCACACAGATAGGTCAAGTTCTTTATAAGGCTCACACAGTTTTAGCAGCTGTCTCCTGTTGTTTTGGGGGCATAGTTGTGTGCACACAGCCATTTCTGCTGGGACTCGCCATATGGCTGTGGTGCAGGGCAGCTTCCTAAGCATTTCTAAAGCCTTGCAAAAGATCCAGTTGCTTTAATCAACTAACGCAATGTTTCCCCATCTTGACAACTTGAAAACATAATACCATAAGTGTGTTTAGGAAGGAATGTTTTATTATTTTACAAGAGTCTACTCAGTGAATGGCAATACTTCTAACTGTCTCTTCTCAGATCAGCAACCGTGTCCTTTATGTGTTTTTCACTCACGTACAAGAATTCTTTGGAAATGTGGTCCTCAAGCCAGTAACAAAGCCTCTTCGTTGGTCTAACATGGCAACCATGCCAGCATTGCCAGAAACACAGGACAACATTAAAGAAGAGATCCGAAGACAGGTTGGTCATATTTGAATGATTAGAACTTTCTAAAAGTTTGATTGAGGGAATTATTTCCAATCTTTTTATCACTGATTTATGGCCCTTTTAATTGAGCAAAGTGCTAGATTTATTGTATGATGGTGAAGGAGAAAAAAAAAACTCCCAGCTTTTAGATTTAATTGAAGAGCTTACACTTACACTTTAAGTAGCCTGGATATTTTAAATTAAGGCTTAAATATATAATTTTCTCTTACATACTGTCCTCATTTAAGATTTAATTCTCTCTTCTGCGTGGAGTATCTTAATTTTTTTCAATTTTTTATTATTTTGTAAATTGAGATCAAATCTCACAACGTTGCAACAAATGGCCTAATTTTCAGATTTCGGGTCTAATTAAAATATGATATATATGAACTAACTTAGTACCTCCAGTAGTAGACAGAAAATGATCTTCAGGAAATTTGACTTGCTAACTTAAATTGACATATTCCATTTGTGGAAAAATAGTTAGAACTCACTTATCATCTGCCTTGTACAATGGCTGTTCATAGTTACAGTAGTGATAAGAAAAACAATTTCATGATCCAGGCATGTATTTTTACAAACTTCACAATCATGTGTTGCCATTACAATTGGTTAGTACACATCCTCTGCCTACCCGTTTTTATTTATTTATTGTTGTTTTTTTTCTCCCCTCACAGAGTGGAGAGGTTGGACAGGAAAGGATTATAAGAGAGTAAGCAGGCACAATTAGCAGGAATGTGCTAGAACTGGCTATTTACCTAGTGTGCTCACAGCCCCTGAATGTGATAGGTGCTAGTGCATTCCATTTGATTGTATTGTGTGCCTACTTATAATAATTTCTCTCCAGTGAATGTAAATAAAACTTTAACTCCATTCTTGCAATCACCAGCGCCATAGTGAACATTCCAAAGGGAGTGGGGGAAAGGGAAAGCTGATGTGAGCACAATCACAATCATGTGTGTCCACTTAGGAATTGGGTTGCTGTCACAATAATGGTATCTAAGACTTTAATAATGTGCTTGTTTTTTTTAAAATTAGGAGTTTCTCTTGAATTGTTTGCACCGAGATCTTCAGGTAGGGATTAAAGATTTATCCAAAGAAGAAAGGTTATGGGAAGTGCAGAGGATTTTGACAGCTCTGAAAAGGAAGCTAAGAGAAGCTAAAAGACAAGTAAGTTTGTGCTTTTCTCATTCGACCACCATCTGCCTTATCAAAATGAGTGATTAATTTGATCTGCAAATGCTGCTTTAGGAAACGTGAGCTAACATAGGTAGTTTTCCAATGTTGTTGTAGGTAAAAACCCTGCAGAAGGTGCAGTTTAAATATTGTTGTATGTTAACGTGTGACCCTTTGAATCGAGTCATTAGTCAAGATTTTTTTCAATACAGGAATGTGAAACAAAAATTGCCCGAGAAATTGCTAGTCTTTCAAAGGAGGATGTTTCCAAAGAAGAAATGAATGAAAATGAAGAAGTTATAAATATTTTGCTGGCTCAGGTAAACAAATACTTTCTTTAAAGTATTTTTATTCTTAATGTTTAACCTACACACTGGAAAATAAATTGAGGAGAATTGACCGAAAAAGATAATTTCTTCTTACAGACTCTGTGTGTGTGTTTTTATGAGTGAAGTGACAGATAGCTATCAAGTATAATGCAAATTCTAAGTGTCCCGAGGGACTTGATGAAGTTTTTGTGGTTGACACAGAAAGTAGCTGATCTGGAATCTCTGGGAATCAGTGTTGAAATCAGTAACAGCATTTGTGTTTTACCGCTGACTTATAAGTGAAAAAGCTGATTCTTGTATGTAAATCTGAACAATTGTGAATTCAGAATTTCAAGACCTTTTGAAATAATAAATTGGTTGCACTGATTGAACTCCTTATGGAATAGCATCTCACCATCCCTGCTAGTTCTTCACCACCCTGCAATAGAAGTGCCTCCTATTTTTCTGTTTTCCTTAACCTCCTGTTCTTCCTGCTTTCCAAACCCAGTCCCTGCAATGCTGCAGCAAACAGCCGCAATTCCTTCCCAGGTTTTCCAGATGTAATGGGTCACAAACCATTATCACAATGTCACAAACTTCCTCATTTAGGATTCCTATGTGCTTCAATTTTTCATAGTTTGAGAGCTGCCAAGAGATATTTAGGAAATGAAAATAAAACTACACAAGAAGAGACCCTGTATTATAGTTTCGTGCAGTGTGTAACAACTAGAAAAAAGAGCTGTTTTTGTACAATCTGTTGCAATAAATGTCTCACTCTAGAAAAATATATTGGGAAGCAGATGAGGGTATTATATGTATAGTGGGCATTGTATTTTCCTTCATCCCTCCAGAACAACCCAATCTTCTTTATTGCATATTTTCTACTTAGCTACATAAGAAGCTAGGTTTTATGACTATTGCCAAGAAAAAAATGTCCTGAATCAAGATTGGTTTATCATTTCAGTAAAATTGCTCATATAATTTAATTACATTTGATAGGAGAATGAGATTTTGACAGAACAGGAAGAACTGCTAACAATGGAACAGTTTTTACGTCGACAAATTGCATCTGAAAAAGAGGAAATTGATCGTCTCCGAGCAGAAATAGCAGAAATTCAAAGGTAACCCAGTTTCTGTTTGAGAATTAACCGGTGGGTGGAAATTGCAAGTCAGCTAGTTAAACATTAGAAGAAAATTCCTTACAGAGCAGGCTCTGGCTGGTAGTGACTGCTAGAAAATTCCTTACAGAGCAGGCTCTGGCTGGTAGTGACTGTCTAAGGAAGTGGTGGATTCTCTTTTCTTGAAACGGACTAAAACCAAACCTGGAAAGTTATTTTTTAGGGAATGTTGCAGCATAGCCTTTTCCGTCTTGGTACCTTTCACATATATTGGGATTACAAGCCTGAGGCCAAGGTCCTTTTGTGTGGAAGTTCTAAGAGTCGTAGTAGCACCAATAATATCTGGAGGATATCCAGTTGGTTAAAGTTATTACAGTAGCATATTATGGATCCTGAAAGGAACCAGGGCTCAGTCTAAGTGATCTCCATGGTCCTTTCCAGCCAAAATTCTGTGATGCTAAACTTACTGAATTTAAATAGTATTTTAAACATTCTTTCACCGGAACAATTACAATAGGCTGAAAAACAGCTTCCAGAGCAGTAACTATATTGAATTCTACTGTACAGTGCAATATTAATGCAATATCAGGGGGTTTCAATTCAGTTGTATAGAATGTGAAGGATGTGTGTTTGTGTTTTATTTTTATAGTTATAATGTACACTGAAGATGGCATTTAATTTCGTTGTAAGAGGTGCAGTGACAATAAAGTAAAATTTTCCTTTCCTTTCTTCCATCACAATTAAACCTTTCTAAATCTACTCTTGTAATAATTTTTTATGCCACTTTGTAATTCTTCTCCATGAGCATTTATATTCATTAAATTGTGTTTTGGAGTATATTCATTGTGTGTGAATGAATGTGCTTGAAAAATGTATAGCAAACCAAGCTAAAAAGGATAGTTGTTACAAAATTTATACTTGCACATCTAGTCGTCAGCATGGTCGCAGTGAAACCGAAGAATATTCTTCTGAAAGTGAGAGTGAGAGTGAAGATGAAGAAGAGTTACAGATTATCTTAGAAGATTTGCAACGGCAGAATGAAGAACTAGAGGTGAGATGCTTTCTGTGCAGTAGATATTCACTGAGTTCTTTATTCAGGCATGGAAATATGTGATGCAACATATGACAAAAGAGAAAAATTCAACTAAATATGAAGAATTTTGTAAAATTAAGTTACTTACCTATGGAATAGCATAGCTTAGAAAGTAGCAGATCCTCCTTTAGTTAGAGGTCATTACCAGATGCTGTAACAGCACCTTTCCCACTTTGTCAGTGGGTTGGATTAGATGAGTTTTTTGGTAAATTTTCAAATGTATTGTTCTGTGGCCAGTGTGTGGAACATAATATTCTCTCTTGATATATCAAGGCAGGCCATTCATCTATCCTGACCAGACCTAGCTCTGTATTATGATACTAAGCTTGGTTAGATGGAACTTTCCCAAGTTTACCTGGAGATAATATGGACCCGATCAGGGACCTTATGCATGCCAAATATGTGCTCTACCACTGAATGTTGGTTCTCTGTGTGCAGTATAGAAGCAAAAATTTCTGGTGAAATTTTTTACTCATTACTTTGGAGTACAGTCTGCTGAATTCCCTAATTTAAGACTAAGTAGTCTTATATACAATTTGCATTGTTCTCGTCACTTTTGCGTATCCTTTTCTAGTTAATTTAAATCCTTAGGAATTGGAAATGAAAGAATTAGAAACAATGTTGAAGGAATGTATAATACTTAGGTTAACATTACACTGTTTATTAAGCAGGCAAGATTTATTTTTGTTAAAATATTATGAATAAATAGTTTGAGTTAAGAAATCTTCAATGGATTCCATTCAATCTTATATGTGAAGATGTGGGATTATCTTCCTGCCTCTCCCTCTATCTGTAGATTTGCAGGGCAGAAACACTTGTATCAGGGTGCGAAACAAGTTTGATTAGCAGTTGCTTCTGTAAGCGGACTGTTAAATGCAAAGTAGCATCAACAGTTTTCAGGATCAAACCATTGTGGATAATTTAAAAAGAGAGAGAGAAAATAATAGGAAAAACTATGGGATTTTGTTATGCTAGCAGATTTTAACTGAATGAGCACTAGTGGTAGAACAAAGAGAGAAATGATGTTTTTAAGTGTTGAGTAAAAACTGATTTTTTTACATTTACTCAAACAGTAAAACATGACATTTTAAAAATGGGGGAAATGGTCAGTTGAAACTAAAGCACTGAACTGTATTATTTTCATGTAAATATAGCAAATCAATTGTTCATAATTTAGACATTATTATGTTTGCTCTGATGCAATCATTTTATAAATTAAAAAAGCTATGAGTTAATGTGAATGTGACATTTGGACGGATACTTGATGGAAAAGCTCACCACTAAGACTAAGGTTGGCTCCTGCAATACTTTCCAAGGAGTTTATTATTTTATTTAAGAAACAAATATATATTTCTCAGCATTCTGGCTTTGAAATTCTCATTTTAAAATCAGTACTATTGCTGAGGAATGAAATGTAACAACAAAACAAAAATAATTGAATGAGTATGACAATCTTTTTAAATTTGTGCCAGCCTGTTTTCCATGCTGCCGTTTTCTTTCATGTAAGCTTTTTTTTTTAAAAAAAGGACATTGTGGAAGGGGAAAAAATGCCAACACTGATCCATGTTACCCATGCAGGAAGTTTCATCAGATATCTGTGGGTTTCCTGGTTAACCTTCTCATTGAAAAAGTTTTCCTGTCTTTCCAATAAAGGCATTCCATGTTGCTTCTCTACTGTTTAATAAACGCTTCCAGTTAGATGAAATACAGAATATTGTTCAGACAAAGGTTTCCTGTTTCAGTTAAAACATATAACTGAAATAATTCTTTTCTTTGATTCTTAGAATAGATCAAGTGTCACAAAAAACCTGAACGGCTGCCCAGAAATAAACTCTGTAATTTAACTTCTTAAAATTGGCAGCAAAAGCAGTACATAGAGATACATAATACAGAAAAGCAAGGACCCCCACTTTGTAGAATGCTTAATTTTTTTTCAGCAGTCTTTACTACAGCCTGAAAAACTGATCAACATTATTGCCTCGTTATTATAGCTGAAAAGAAAGCTAAGGAAGAAAGATATAACTAGGCTTTTGCAGTTTGCAGGTGTGCTTTTACAAGTCTTAAGAGTCAACCCCTCTGAACTCAGTAAAACTTGGGGTTGACATGGATGCGACAGTGAACGCTTGTGAGTTAATGGCTAAGGTGTGATGTGTACTGGGCAACCACTTCATATCCTATTACTCACATCTCTCTTCACCTATGTGGAGTGATAAATCCCCCAATAAAAATGAAAATAAAAATTTCTAAGGGCATTTAAAAAATGAATACATATGAATAAATAATTAACAGTTCCCAAGACCTATGAGGCAGGCTGGGGGAAGGAGGTGCATATTTTATGTTGCCTTTGAATCTGCCATTGTAAATTGCTCATTTCTGCTAGGGCTGGATTTTCCAAGGGCCTCCTTTCTTGTTTTGTTCTGCCTGATGAGACCACGCTTGTCTCCCTTCCAAGAGAGAGCTGCAGTGAGGAGTACCTTATTAATGATTCATTAGTTCCATCAGTAGCTGGCTGTGTATAAAGCTGAAGTGACCCTTTTTCCCCTTTTGCTGGATCAAGGTTAAGAATAACCATCTGAACCAAGCGATTCACGAGGAGCGCGAGGCCATCATTGAACTGCGAGTACAGCTTCGCCTCTTGCAGATGCAGCGAGCCAAAACGGAGCAGCAGGTGCAGGAAGAGGAAGAGCTTGAGAAACGAGGGGGCCCCTTGCAGCAGCAGCCGCCCCTGCCAAGAGACAGTGTCCCAGAGACAAAAGCTATGAAAGAGCAGCCAAAGGCAATCCAAGAGTCAGTAAAGCCATCTCCAAGCAAGGACAGAAAAGAAACTCCAATTTAATTGGATTTGGATTCTTGCCTGTGCAAAGCCAGGACTGTGCAACTTACTGTAAATCTATGGCCTGTACATTCTGTAAATATTTTTTTCTTTTACATTCTGGGGATATTTTGTCCCCGTCCTATATGTGGCTTCTGCCTATCAGGCTCAGGTTACTTGGAAAGATAAAGCAGAGAGACATATCGCAGGAAGGGGGCAGCTCTCTAGTTACTCAGCCTTGTCAGACATTAGCTTTGGCTGATCTTTGAGAATTGAGGGGATGATGGTACATTTTAGAATGATTACATACTCACTCTGAAGCAGACTTTCAAATTCTCTCATGCATTATCTGTCCAAGGGCTACTTCATACGAGATATTTCATTGCACGGATGTAGGAAAAAGTACATACTCTGCTGGGCATATACCAATATGTCTGGTAATTCTTGACCACCAGAAATTTCAGGTAGAGAAGGTTGCAATAGAGGGACATATTCTCTCCCCAAAAAAAAAAATTCTCTCCCATTTGGTTATCTTTCTGGCCACATGTGCAGATGACCATGTTTCTCTCTGACCAGCACTGAAACCAACAGGTTAGCAGAAGAGGGAGAACACTGCACGACCCCTCTCTGTGCCATTTAGGGGTAGTCTGGTTTAAAAGAAAGTTTGGTAAGAAGCATTTCCACTCTGGTCTTGAAAAGGAACTTGCTCTTAGCATAGAAATGGCTTTTATGAAGTTATTTACGGCTGATACATCTCATCAGTGCAGTTGTCGGTTAAGTGTTTGTAGAGAAGCCACACTTAGCACAGAAAAATAGATGTTTGCAAGTATGTTCCACAATGGTCGGTACTTTTCTGTGTGGGGGTAAAGTAACTGTATAAAAAGTGGCCGTTGGTTAAGAATGGGGAGATCTAATCCATGTCCCATTCATTTATTTGCTTTGTAATTTTTTTGCTCTCATTCCTCATAATTGTTTTTATTCACTCTTACTTGTGCCTTTCAGTAACAAAGGAGCTTTACAAAATAGATGTGCCCAAAACAGTGGAAGATCATCAAAACTTTAGTATTATGTAACATGTTTTCATCTGACTTTTTAAAAGCTTTAAGAAAGTACATGTAAAATTAAGCTGAAAAGATTGATAAGCACATATCCACAAATCCACTATGAATTCTTGAACCCCATCAATGCAGTAATATGTAAAATTGATTCCTAGAATTGCCAATTAATTAGGAATAAGAAGGGAAGCATTTTGTAGGTTTTATAGCAAACTTCATAATGCTGACCTTTTTTTCTTTCTTTTGATAAAGAAATTAATGTTGATTATCAAGATCCCATGATTTAGAAAAAAGAGTTGGTGATTTTGGTTGCACTCTTTGATGGATTGAGAGCATTTTGAAGTACAGTGCAACACAAGTGTGCAAGCCTCCATCAGGATTTTGGAACTGAGATTAATGATAATCTCAGCCATTTTAGTGGGTTTGAAAGAAGTATTACATTCAGAAAGGGCTTCATAATTGTTGTAGAACTTGTACCAGTTTTTGGTACACATTTGAAAAGTGTGTTGTAAGTGCTTTGGTGGGCCTCTCAAGCACAATGCAATGGAGGGAAGGTGGTCCATCTCCAAACTCTTTTTGGCATTTTCTAAAAGGCAATAGGGGAACGTATTGTGACCCTTGTGTGCTTAAAAGAGGGTGATTCCAATAAACAAAAAAGCAGGTAATACATACCCATAAATTTGTGATGGAAATGTTTAGCTGCCTTATGCTTAATTAGTTACCATTGCCAGCAGTGAATTCTTACAATAAATTGTGGCTTCAGAGTCACATCATTTTAAAATCCCAATTCAGTTTGAAGTGGTTGATGTTAATTGAACTCTATAGGGTGCTTGTAGCTTATTTAGTTTCTGTCTGTAATATTTATTTTTTATGTGGTGGGTGGACTTTTTTGTTTTTCGTTTTGCCTATTGCACTGTTGTGAATCCTTGGCCATGATTTAATGTTTGTACAAATGGCACTGAGATGCATTCTAAAGATCGACTTTTTTAAAACCTTAAAGAAAATTTATGGAGGGTGGTTAAATGACAGTTATAGGTAGATTTTTTTTTTTTTGCCTGTTACATACATTTTATATTTCTGACAGTATTTAAACCTTTTTGTTTTGAATTCATACTAATTTCTATTAAATTGTCAAATTTTTATAATCAATGTTCATCAAATATTTTGATATTGGCTAATTTTTGTTTGTCAAGAACATGTTAATCAAGAAAATAAATTTAACAGCCATGTGCTATAATGGTTTTATTGAATTAAAAATGTTAAGATTCACCAATAAATTCTCTGGCCCACATTGAAAACCCTGATGTGGAAATAACCAACTGAACCTATGAAAAATGTTTGTATTAAATAAATGCAATTCTACAGAAAAACCAAAAGGACAGATTACTAATTGTGTGTCTTTCTGATTCGCATTTCTGGATTGTATGATTCTTCAGTCTAATCAAGAATCAGAATCAACTCTCTCTGGCAGAAAATTGTTAACTAATGAGGGAAAGCAGTTGAAAAAAAAATCCTCTTGGGATACAAACTACTACCTGTTGGCAAATTTGAAAGTTTTGAGTGCAAAGCATTTCTGGAATGTTCACAACAACCTGATTTGAACTTAATTCATTGTAAGCTCAAACTGTTCTTAATTCCAAATGTTTTTATCCACCCAAATGAAGAGAAAGCAGCTCAGCAATGAGACCTACATTTCTATTCATTCCTACTTCTTTCATTTATGAATTTTCTGTAGATTAGTAGATGTGAAGTTTACCTATCTATGCTGCAAAGTCATATGCCCTGCTGCTTGCTTCTGCGACCCTAAACTGTATTTGTTGTCTGACAGCAGAATCTGAATTTTCCCCATTTCAAATTTTGATGTGCTTCTTTCATCATAGCAGAATGTGCTGGAAGAGAACACAATCTTGTTGCTGTTTGGCAACTCCATGTTTTCATTAGGGACTTATTATAGCAGGGAAAATAATTATTTTCCCCATGTCATTCTTCAGTGTATTCAGTGTTCCAACTCTGTTTTAAGCAGGTATTAGCTAAGCAAATGTTTACTGTTTTTAAAGGAAGGAGTCATATGCTTATCCGATTCTTAAGTATCTTTTCCCACAGACTGAAGAAAGGAAATGAAATTGGTATGTTTCATATATAATGCTGCACAAGAAAAATACCAACATACATAAGTATTGTTCAAGTTCCATTGGTTCAAAAACAAAATTGGAAGCAAAGATTAAATATATGCTATATGACAATACAGGTCTGATTAGAATGCTGCACATTGTTGTAAATTAAGCTTGCTTACAATTGCCACATATCCACTCTTGCTGATGGTCCTTCTGTTCCAATTTGAGAAGAAGCCATGAAACTTGCAAACAATTTTTGTTTACATTTTTTTTTAAAAAAAAATCAAAAATATACATATGGTCATAAGGCCAGCTCCCAAGAAACTCATGTTCTGCTAACTCTTCAAAAAAGGAACCATAGCAGGGAGGAATAGCAATTTCAAAACTAGAAGATAGAGGTTAAAATATTTGTTTGAATGCATTCATTAAAAAAATGCCAGTCCAAACTGTAAGTTACATAAAAGGAAACCTGCTTCAGAAGAATCACGATTTCTGCAGGGGAATTGTTTTGCTGAAATGTTTTAAGGATGTGGATGAAATGATTTAGAAAAGTAAAGATTCCTGAAGACTAGGTACTCATGAGTCAAATGTTATGACAGAGTAAATGCAATAAAGAATATAAATGGACTATATTTTCACAACAGATATTGCAAAAATGAGGTTCAGTAGGACTAAGGTCATTTTCAGTTTGGATATAAAAGATGTTACGAATAAAGGCAAACATACATGTCCCAGGATAATGTTGCAGGATCCAATCTGAGTTGGTCACTGGGACCAGAGACTTTGTCTTCAAAGCTTTGGGACTCATGCTGGGGCACCTCTTTAGGGAAATTCCTCTAGCAGTGTGTGTGCTTTGGGCTTCTGTGTGTGATAACTATATGGTGCCTGTTGTATATGGCTTTTTAAGATGTTAATTGGATTGGATCAACATCTAAAAGATCCACATACAACGGGAACCATATAAACACACAAAGATCAGCCCAAAGGATACACTCTGCTAGAGGAAGTTCCCTTCCCTGAAGATGATCACCAGCATGAGTCCAAAAGCTCAAGACAAAACCTCGTCTTGGTAACCCATCCAGGTTGGATTCTGCATAAAAGATGTTATAATTAGGAACTCAACAGTTTAACTGGCACTTTGATGTAGACTGGCTCACATTTAGAGGGAAATGCCCTCTTAATAAGCTGATGAAATATGGATTGATAATACCTAAGCAGAAACTTTTTTCTGTCCCTTTTGATTTAGCTTGAGAAAACAGCAAATGTATTAGGAAAAGCACTGTACAAAGTATTCCAACAGAGCTTTTTCATAAATCCCTCTCTGAAATAAGAGGCAGGCTCCTTGCCAATCTTGATCAGCAGCTCTAAGAGCTGTCTCTGCACATGCCCTTTGCTTCACTAGCAGTCTCAGGGGAAGCGTGGCCTATGCATCCCCCCTATAGACAGCTGAGGCCCAGCCTTTGTGTTTATGGCTTCTTCAACATATCAAAAAGTCTTCATTCACACTAGCACCTTAGGAACACCCCAACTGCTTTGCCAAGCCATAATTAAACTAAACCACAGTGTACCTGAATGGCCAGTTTGCAATTTGAGAATGTTCTCTTCAGTTGTAGTACAGCAGCGAGTGTGTGTGAAAAGCCAAACGAACTTTGCAGATAGCACAACACCAACCATATGCTGCCCTATGTTATTGCCTCTCCCATCAACAGAATTAAGCTAGAGATCACAGTAGGAGAAGTAGACATCCCCCCTCCAACTCACCTGAGCATCCATGAGACAATGTGGCTTCTCCAGAGAATGCCCCTTTAAAGCATTTTGGAGAGGTGATTTTATCAAGAACAGCAAGTGGCAAGTCCTCAAAAGCCACCAGCCCCCCAGTCATTGCTCTCCTTTTTTGCAGGTGTTCCAACAATGATGCCGTTTTTAAAAACAGGCATAAAAAACCCTAATGTTTATATCTAACATGTCATATGTTGATAGGATCAAATATTTTCCCAGAAATGAGAAATACTATTAACAAAATTGTGATATGAATGTTATAGCAGAGCATTTGAATATGCAAGGATAGCCTACATCCAGTTTCCTTAAAAGGGTGGTTACCATGAATATTGGCCATTCCTAGTGTATTTCGAGCAAGTTAGATGTCCTGTTAAAGGACTGGATAACTGACCTGGTTTGAAATCTTTAATTGAACAGTTTGTGTGCGCATGCAGATCTGTATGCTTAAACAAAGACCTAGGCTTAACCAGAAAAAGCATACATATAATTATATTAACAAAACGAACAAGGCCTTAAAAGTTCAGGCTATAATTTAAAGGATTCACAGGAAGGCATTTTTATGAATTCCCATCCCAGTGTCTTACTGTATTATAAAATATGCTGAGGTGTTCACATAGCACTTAGACTTATATACCACCTCGTGTTGCTTTACAGCACTTTCTGACCAGTTTACAATGTCAGCTTATTGCCCCCAACAATCTGGGTCCTCATTTTGCAAACCTTGGAAGGATGATTCACCTCGAAACCCATCAGATTGAACTCCAGGCTGCGGGCAGAGTTAGCCTGTAATACTGCATTCCAACCATTGCACCACTAGGGCTCTTAACTACTTTGGCATTAATAAATCTACTGCAATCCTAAAAACAGACACTTGTGTATAATCAGGGTTCAAAAGACCTGCATACAAACTGAGGTTAAGTCGGATTTCCCACCCACCCCTAAAATACCTTCGTTGCAATTTGGTGCTATGAAAACATAAACACAAACATTAGTTGTACAGATGTTTTGTCCAACAGAATCAGGACTTTCAACTATTTTTTAGGAAAACATAGGAATCAAAACACACTGACATAATCATGCTAATTTAAACCTGTATTTTAGGCACATTTGAACACTGGAACAGGGAAGTATTTTTATAAAAAACAGTTCATAGTTTCAAGGGATTACATGGCATTAAGAAAAGGAAAGTTCATTCTTATTAATAATTTTTTTATTCTGAGAAGGAAAGAACATTTTATCACAACAGTCTGAAATAGCATGATTAAAGACTTCAGCAGTCCCACGAGTGGTCCAAGATACGTACAGTATATGAAGAAAAAGTTGCACCTCAGAACCGATCATGATCAAGTTTAAAATACCTGACTTGAAGTACATGTGCTATTAGATTTCCTTCAGGTCATGACCAGCATGAAAAAAAATATCAGGACACAGGTACTCAGCATAGATTTCTGCTCACAGACACAGCAATATGCTGTCTTTTAAGGGTTAAAATCAGATTGTGGTTTAATGTTGGCACTGAATCCTTAAGATGAGAAAAACAAAACACCAAACTTCTACTTTTCCCTCATTTACACACATCAAAACTATTCACACTTAAGGATGTGCCCAACTGCACACAAATTTAAGTCTTTTCCAAGATTAAAAACTTTAATAGCTAATACTGGAGACAGCTTCTTTGCTTCTCGGTATAAATCCGCCAGCTATTGGTTCCTAAGAAAGAAAGAGTTTGCTAAGGTAACTCTTTGACAGAAAACAAATGACAAGTCTCTGGAGATCACTCCCTTTCTACACTGAAAATGCTCAGACAATTCAAGTTTCACATATTCAGGAAGACAGAAGATTTAAGGCTCTGGTGACAAATACAATCCTCTGAGCAAAGTTTTTCTAGAGTCAAGATTCAACACATAACGGGGTTTTTTTCCTTGACTCCAAAATTCTTGATCTCAGATTTAGATAACATCCAACTGAAGTTAAGTCTGGCAAGATATTCTCTCCTCCGTGGAAAAGAGGTTTCAGTAATCCATGTTAGGGGCACTTGACGATTGCCTACAATTTTGTAAGGTTTGTTCTCTTTTATTAAAATTATACCAACATTCAGGAACTACTTTTAATAAGTTGAAGAGGCTGTGCTCATAGCATCATCAGAAATTTTGGTATTGGCCGGGTGGATGCTTGCAAAATACTTGACATCATTGTCATTATCCATCTGGAGGGCCACAATTGTCTGTTCTACAGCCTCTTGATGGGAATTAACACACATCAGAAAGTATTCTGTATCGAGGGGGAAAAAACAAAGGAAGGGAATGAATTATTATTACTCATGCTCCAATCAGCATGCATGAAATAGCAAGCATTGGTCATCAAAATCAGAGGGTTGCAGAAATGAAATGTAAGTTAAAATCCACAGGAGCCAAGAGATTGTTTTCTTTTTTCCTCATTTAGTGTTCATATCTCCTTTACCTCAATTCAGATAATAAACAATGTTGGATCTACTTCTGCTGCAATCAGTAATTTCATTCTGACTTCTGGGCCAGTTCCTTACTCTAAACCTAACCTATATTTTGCATTTTAATTAAAAATGATCGATTCTATCTTGTGTGTCCTTTTCACCCTGCAGAATTCAGGATGAATTATTTAGCTTATTTTTTTTCCCTCCACATCTCAGTGTCCTTCCCTGTTTACAGGCCCTTTCTCATAGATTATGTTTCTGTCTCTTCCTTATTCTATTACCTTCCTAGTCTTTTTTAAGCTATCAACTTTGCCAATAAAATCTCTTTATTGTGCAGTATTTTCTTTCCAACTCATTTTCTATTCACATTCTTACTCCCATAAATATTTTCCCATTCTTTTCTATATTCAGTCTGTCTTTTATTCCCCCCTCCCCATTACTAATCTTTTCAATAATCATTTATCAGGTGCCTTTTATTTGTCAGACTGTTTAAAAAGGAGAACGTTTTTGAAAGCAAGGTCTTTCTTTCACTGTTAATATATATAGTTTGGAAAGAATAAAAGGTAAAATGTAATCTTATCAAATATATATCCAATCCTGTCCAGTGGAATTTCTCCCCATACATGTGTTCAGGATTGCAGATTTATTCATGAGCACATGCCAAGTATATAAGGTAACCACAATCAGTTTAGTCACTGTAGCAGGAGTGGGCAACTACTTTGATATTAGGAGCTGCTCTTTTTATTTTATTTTGTTTTGAAAGCTAAAGTGGCAATGTATAATGGTATGTGAGAATGGCCTTGATGGGAAGATACGCTGCCTAGAAAAGAGAAAAATGGGAGGAGTCTTCAGCGGCTTAATAGTCAGAGGAAGAAACTTAGGAAGGACCCACCTGAACTGATCAGGTGGTTAAAATGAACAGCGGAAGAGTTGTATAGTCAGACTTGTGAAATTCTGTTAATGTAACCTTACAATAAAGTAGAATTAGCTCATCTCGTTTCCTGAGTGGCTTAGATAGGGGGGCTGTCAGCGTGGCACAAAGTACAGATAGTCCTCAACTTACAACCAATCACTTAGCAACCATTCAAAATAACGGCAGACCTCCCCCCAGGCTACTTACAAATCATATTCAAAGTTCTGACGACTGATTATACTTTGGGTGTTTGGTAACTGGCCAGCATTTATAGCCATTGATAGCATTCCAAGATCATGAGACTATGATTTATAATCTTTTATTTTGCCCAAAACCAATGTTTACTTCTGGTTTCTTACAAAAAAAAAGCCCATCGTGAACAATTTGCTTAATAACATCTGCATTTACTTATGACTGCTGCGTTCACTTAATGACCACTGCAAAAAAGGTAGTAAAATTGGGCACGGTGGTGTGATGACCCACTAAATGACTAGCATGACTTACAACTTTAATTCCAGGCTCCACTATGGTCATAAATTGAGGATTACCTATAACATCGTAAAGAAGAGAGGTAAAACTTTTCAGCCATTTGAGGTGTGTTATGGGGAGACTTTTTTTAAAAGATGATTTAAGCCTCTCCAAAAATTATTGGAATTCTCTTGGGCCTAAGCCTGCATTATAGGAAGAGTTTTTACAGCTGAGACTTCAGACAGCCTTGACCATGAACTAGTTAAAAGCAAAGGAGAAGCAAATTCTGTACTTCCTGAGTACTTTCTACCTACCTATATTAATATCTCCATTTCTCCCTTGTTCAAACCTAAAGTTCTTACAAAATTTTATAACCCCCTAATTTTTGGCTCAAATACTCTCCACATTCTAATTTAGTTCAAAGATTACAATCCAATTTAAAACAAAGGTTTACTCAGTGGCCCTTGTCATTCCCTTCTAGATAATAAGCACATAGGAAACTACTTTCAAGATAACAGGAAAGACAGCAAGGGAATTTGAAAAGTTTAGTACCACCAACCTTTTTCTAGAAGTGTTTGTCTTAAGGTCTTTGCAAGCAGGACTCTAACGTTTGGAACTCTGTCTGAGGCCAAGTGTAGCAAATGGGGCAGTAGATATTCAGCAAAGTGATCCATTGGCAGGCAGTCATCTTCTATAATAGTCTGAAAAAGAACGATACCTAAAAACACCTGCTTCATTCAAGCAATATTTAATGGTGGACAGTGAGGTGAGCAATAAAGGCTTAAAGTAGCATGTAACAAGAATCTATGACAGATTTCGGCTTTTTTTCCCCCTTTTCTTTCTAATTTTGATGTTCTTCTCCAAGTCGGCCTCCTCCTCATCTTGTCATAAATACAATCAATCAGTCAGTTAAAAAGAATTCTTCTTTTGGATAATGAAATATGTAGCAATTACACGAAATCACACGAAATCTTGGGTTGTTAAACTACATATTTGGAATAGGCCACAAATGCCTGTGATTATATAATTTGCTGAATAAATTATGCTAAACTACAGTAATTAAATTACAAAATTAATTGGATTAATAACTAATTAAATTAGGTTGAGAAAATAATCAACATTTACACTAATCCAGAGCAAGCCACTGGGATTTTTTTCCCTTTTACGTAAGGAACAAAGAAACAAGAACAATAAAACAAAATAATTCAGTACTGAAAATGAAGGAGCCACAGACAATAGTGATTATGAAGAAGTAGAATAATAATTCTTACCTGGCAAATAAAGACAAATGCTTGTCGACCAGACCACTTTGGACATCTGCAGAATCTTTCAATCAGTTCATTCATAAGACCAATCACAAATGCTGGTGTTGGAGCATTGTACAGCTTCTTTACCATTTCACTAACCTAGAAAACATGGTCCATTACGTAAATCAATCACTAAAATAGTTGGTGTATTAAACTGTTGTGTTCAAGGACTGCTTTTTAACTTATACCAGCTTGTAGGAAATCCATCGAACAGAAGAAACCTTGTCTGCACAAAGGTTGAGGGCAATAGGTCGCAGATAATCATATATGTCTCTGGGACTATACAGATCAAGAAGTAAAATCAGCTGCCTATAGGAATAGAAAAACAAAACAAGAGGTCATAATTATTTTCAAAAATCACAATAATAATTTTGTTACAATTAATGGAAATTAATGAGTTGACCATATGCTATTTTTTTATTTGCAACTGTCTTAAAATATAACAAATCTTTTAAGATCACTATTATTCAAACCCCCTATGGTTTCCTGTATGTGAAAACACAGAATGAGTTGGTTCTAGTTGCTAATCCTTAAATTGTCTTGTACCAAGCCATCTGATAGGCACTTTCAATTGCATTTGGAAATTTAGTGGTAAGCAACACAGGTTTACCATGAGTGCAAACTGTCACATTCCCACCTGTTCCCCAAAACATCTAGGTAGGCACAGATCCAGTCAAAACATGATGAAGAACTTGTTCAACAGTATTCTGGTCATTTGAAAAGAGTCTACAGACCAGAAGCTTCAGCTAACACTGCAGGATTTTATGCCAGTCATTGCTTCAAGCACCTCCCATGAAGAGTTCAGAGTGAGGTGAATCTGAGTAATTCTGTTGACAAAGTTGTGAGCAATAGTGTCAAAGTGGGCAGATGAGTGATTTATTTGTGCAGGTTTCCCTAAAAGGGAATTCATTAGCTTAAATAAGGCCAATGGCTGGCAGCCTGCCAATGCAATAAGATGTTTCAACAAAAATAAAAAAGAAGCTGGCTTGCTACCAAAGCAGGAGACTAGCTTTCAGAATAATTTTCATTTTTCAAGATGCCTTTGGATTCTACATCAGTCTCACAGGCAAGCTGAGAGAATAAAAAATAGTTATAGCCAAATGCTTTGTTTGTAAATGTTCCCTTCCCCGCCAAAAGATGAAGACATAGGAATACATAAAGAAGTACCCTGGGTAGAATAGAAAGGAGTGTTGCAACAACCTTGCTTGCTTGGTGGTATGAAATGGTGTTTTATGACCAGCCTTAGAAGCCAGTCTGTGAATGGTATTTTTCATTTTGTTTAGTACTCATAACATTGTCTGAAAATATCAAATGTATTTACTGACTCAACAATTGTTGGATTTATTGCTGATTAACTCACAGAGGACCCATCATTCACAGGACGTGTTAACATTAAATGGCTGTTCTTCATATTTTCCATGTTGGCATTCTTTGCCCTCATTGAAAATGATGATATATCGCAAAGAACTATGGTCTCTCCCAGCATAGAACTAAGTTCTGATCTGACCTAGTATAACCTTTCTGAAGGAAACCAAAAGACAGCAGGAACCATCTGCTTTATTGACACTGCTGATTATGGAACATTCTTTAATATCTACAGGTCACCCGCTACCTTCCTTGCTTGTTCCAGACTTAGCAAGGAATGTTTTCTTGGGTATCTGAGAGAGCAGAAAAATGTTTCTGCTCTTAAAAGTAAGACTTGTGCACATAATACAAAGTATATCACTATAGTAGTTAATCTCTCTGAATTAAAATTCTATCGAGAATAAATTCTTCTGAACCCATAAGGACCTACACATGAGTAACCATGGATGGGGTCCTAGCTATTAATTTTTCATCTGGCAAGAGAAAAAATAAGGAGCCAGTTTTCTATTTTCTCAAAATATTAACTATATTCATTTTGAACAGTATAGTTATGGCTATTTTAATAATCAGTTTAAGAAGCATTCTCTGAATTTTGTTCTTTGTAAACTTTCCTAAATACTTTGCTTAAAAATGCAAATATAATAGGATGGGGATAATATCAATAACTGCAACAAACTAAGATTTATTTCCAAATATTATGCAATGAGACTTTTTAACTCATTTCATTCTTGCCTCAGTCCTTGCAAGGATCTTGATGATGTTTATTGCCAAGATGTTATTGCTAAATATAGACAAAACCCTCCTGGTTGGTCTGCACCGAAAGCAGGGGAGTGTCTAAGCAGCACATTGGATGTGGTAAGAAGAAACATCCAATCAAAACAAGCCATTTCCAACATGAGCTCCTTGGATTGCATTTCGGTTTAGGATACAGATTATTAAAAGAAAAACAAGACAGATCTTGGTTCAAATGTCACAAGCCAGCAACATGCCCTTACACATGTACTCATATCTAATTATCGCAAAAACTTACTCAGCAAGCTCTGCTCGAAAACGCCAGTTCCTGCTATTGTCTGTGACCAAGAATTCCTGAAGTTGATAAAGATACTCCCGCCTTTTATCAGGATGAAGAAGCTGGAATTAATAATTATGAAACACTTTAAGAATCACGTAGAAAATAATAATTGCTAAGAGAATCTGAGTAAAATCACTGTATAAAAAGTGAAGTTGTCTTAAAAGGCACTTTTGAGATTGTTGTAAGACAGCAATGTGCAATATAAAATTACATCAGAAATTAAATTACAAATATAATAATTATTTCATAAATAAATTTGACAAGTTACAACACGGAACAATACAGGAAAGAAGGAAAAATACCAATTTATTTTAGAATATATATAGAAAAGAAGAATGTACCTTCAAAAAATCATGTAGGTGCTTAAGCACACCAATCCTAACTTCATCGAGATCTTTTAAGAAGCCATTAAAGACTGGAACCAGATCACCGGCAGTGAGCTGATCTCCAAGAATGACTGCAAGTTCATGTATGGAGAAAGCTAACGTTCTTCGAACTTTCCACTGAAAGGATCCAAGCAATTATCAATTATACAAAATGACTCCAGTTCATTTAATTGCAAGTACATTATTAAAGCAAAACAAATAAAAATATGTTTGAATTTTATCGGAAGAAAGTTAGAAAAAACAACAGTGGAAAATAGGAGTAACATCTTCAGGAAAAGAACAGGTTATGCTCATTTGTCTTTCTCCCAATTTCTTTAAAAATTATTTTGACTCTTGCCAGCCCAGGAATATTAAACAAAGCATTTTTATATCAGAAGCTTTCTTTTTTACCAGATTAGATGCCTGATATGTAACTTAGCCTACCTATACTTCAAAGCAAAATACAGGACTGACTGTAAAATCTCATATATTTATTTTTTTGCCTACAATTTTGCAGTAAAACAATTCTACTCTCTTGCTAATAATGTCTGGTGTTTTAGAAATATTAGAGCAGTTTTGTAACAATTACTGAGCAGGAAGTAAAATATTTTTCTAATTCTTGCTTTATTTTTCTTTTATTAGATAACCAGGTTTACTTCTTAAACAGCAATTAAGCAGGAAAAATGATATTTTATAGAAATAACATCTCAACAAGCAAACAAATTTCAGTATAACTATTGTAGAGTGAAATAAAATTCCATTAGTTATTTGATTATCTAAACAGAGAGATATAATGTACAAATTAACTTTCTCACTTTTCCTAAAACACTTTTCTCATGAAAAAATCCAAGAAGCACAAGAAATAAACTAACATTTGTTTTTGTTTTTTATTATGTCAATGAGACAAATTAATCTTAAGGTAGCATAACACATTTCTATACCATCCAAGTATAATGTGGATTTTCCATTACCTGCATATCAGAAGCTAGAGTCTCATAGGTGTCTTTCAGACAGTGCCAGTTCTGTCTACCCAGGGTAAGTGCCACTCCTGGAAGGCTATAAGCACAGTGTTTGGCAATCTCAGTATCAACAGTCTGAGCTCGAGAGGGATCAGTCATGGATAAATACTGGTCTAGCAAGGCTTGAGGTACAACATCCTAAAAGAGAAAAACAGAATCCCTCTGCAAAATTGGAAGAGGAGAATGCATGACTGTATGGTGCAACACATGTCATACATTTATGGCTGCAAACCCAAATGAAATTATGAGCTGGCCAATCCAACAGGACTAAAGTATCCTGTCCAAGATGGTCTCTTTGGATAAAGAGTGGGGGGGAATTATCCCACCTTTAATGATTTCTCTCCAACCTTCTATTTGAAGTTTCACAATTAATTTTAAACACCCGATTTCTGATTTTATGTTAAAACTGTGAAATTTTAGGATTATATTCAATGAGAATGCCATGTCTAATTGTAAAAAACACAGATTAAAAAAAATTATATGTATAAATTGAAACTCATCCAAATTTGTTAATATCTACTTCACACTGATGTCTTAAGATTAAGCCATGGTGGCGCCGTGGTTAGAGTGCAGCACTGCAGGCTACTTCTGCTGACTGCTGGCTGACTGCAATTTGGCAGTTCAAATCTCACCAGGCACAAGGTTCACTCAGCATTCCATCCTTCCGAGGTGGGTAAAATGAGGACCCAAACTGTTGGGGGCAATATGCTGACTGTAAACCACTTAGAGAGGGCTGCAAAGCACTGTAAAGCAGTATATAAGTCCTAAGTTCTATTGCTCTTGCTATTAAAAAGCAGCATCTTAGAAATGAACAAAGATGCAGGATTTGAGGCAAAAAGATGAAAAAAGGCTACATGCATGCTGTTTAGATATATTTAAAGCATAACAGATTCATGGAAGTGTTATACTGCAGCTGCCAAAGTTAAGGGTATGTATCTTCCTTCTAAATCATGAGATTGAAAAAGCCGAGAGGGAAACCAGTCTATCCCAGTTTGAGTTACAAGGGAACAGTAAAGATTAAAACTGGAAAATAAAAACAATAAAAATGATTGTAAGAACAGGATTAGAGCAATGTCTTTAGCTGTTTTGTTATTTAAGTGTAAATAAAACAAGGAGAAACAGAAATGTTTGACCTAATGTTCATTTTTTGTTCTCTCAGGGCTAAACACAGAGCTGGAACGTTCAAATTCCAATACTGTGTCAAAGCTCACTAATAGGAGAATAAAAATTAGAACTGATAAATACCTATAAATATCTGTATATCACTAAAACTCTATATGTAATCTTTAATGAGCCAAAATAGTATCATAGAGCAACAGTTTTTGAATCAAGAATCTTCAAATGGCTAATTTACAGAAGGCATCCATAACCCAGGATTCCTATGGGCTTGAAATTGGGTGAATTTATGATTGCTTCCATATTGCCACACTGCTACGCCACCACCTAGGGGTTCAGTAGTTAGGTCGTACCTTACCCCTCTGGTGGCTATGTAGACTGGTTCCACCACTGGCTGCTGGAGGGCAGTCAGCTGCAGTTAAGTCACTACAGAATCAGAAGTTGCTCCTATTCCTACTGCTTTTTTGCCCTTAGACATTGATTTTTCTATTTGGGTAAGAAAATATCTCTAAAATAATGACCTGACAGGTTAAGGGTTATAGACTAGAGATTAATGATACATAGGTTTAGCTTCTATGAAGGTATCGCTTCTTTATGAACCTGAAAGAAACATTTAAAATATACCTGAATTTTAGATTTTTTTTCTTCTTCAGGGCTGAAACAACTATTAGTGTTCAAGTCTGAGTCATTGTGAATATAACGAAGAGTGGATTCTACAATGTCCTGAGTGTGTGGGGAAAAAATAATAACATGTTTTAGAAAGACTGTGTGCAGTAACATCCCAGGCATATTTACACAGCACAGAATCACTATCTAGAATTTCACGTGCTATACTAATTTAGAAATTCATAAATTATGTTTTCGTTTCTTTACCTCAACAGCATCATTGATTAAAGGCACTGTGTCATCCCGGATTAATGTACAGATTAGTTGGTCTTTGATGCATACTTCGTTTTGACAGTTTGATAACTTGCCCATGCTTGCTGTGGGCTCCTCTTGAGGATCTAGACTGGAAGCTCGGAGAGCAGCAGAGAGTACCTCCACTTGGGCTGCGCAGAAAAAAGAAATATTATGATATATCAAGAAAGGTATATATCAGCAATAATACACAGATTAGTATTCAGCATCACTTCATTTTTTTTTTTTTTTGAAGATACATGTAGGGCAAGGCCAAACAGAGATCTCCACTGATAATTTGGGGCAGATTCATTCATATCTTTGTGCTCAAGGCAGACATTCTCTCCAGAGTTTTCTCTGACCTCTGTGAAACTAATTCAAACACCAAAAAAAACACAAATCATAAATGCAACCTAATTTCCATTCAGTATATTTAGTCAATAACCAAGTTTGAAAATTGTTAAGAACCGATATATAAGTAGGATCCTCAACATTTTTGGAAAATACAGAACAACGAAAAAGACTGAAAGGGAGTCCAGTACAATTTTTAAAATTCTATTAAGCCCTTTTTTCTGGCTTTCTAAAGTCTTTTATGGTTAAAAGTTTAACTTCTAAAATTATTATACAGCAATCTTATTACCACATATCTGACAAGTTAATGCATGTTATCTATATATATATATATGTAATTTCTACTTCAGGTATATGAAAATTATTGGAGAGGCTTCATAATCCTGTTTAACAGTGCAAACCAAAACATCAAACTACAGGCACTAGAGGTTCTCAGAGCCTAATTTAGTTGTACTAGTAGTTATTAAATTCACTATAGATGAAAGCAGCACAGGGAATAAGATTAATTTGTGGTTTTTTACATGGGGGAAAACCCCCCCCACTGTTCCCCACCTTTTGACCAGGGACCGGCAGCGAACTTTTTCAAGGACCGGGGAGACGAGAGTGTGTGCAAATTACCTGACTAGGAACATCGATGTTGTTACCTGGTCGGGTAAGATTGTTAAACAAGTTCAGGGCGCCTCGGCCTCTCAGGCGGGTAGCCTTCTCTTACCTATCTCAGCAGCAAGAAGGTGCGCCTTACAGCTCCGCCCGATTACCCCAGGTTTCAACCACAGGCTTTACCTCGGCAGAGCTTGGCATAAAAAGGCAGTTATTAGTTGAACCAGACATGGCAGGAGTGCAGGAGAGAGCGAGGACGAGGGTGGGGGTGGGCTTGGGCGGGGTGGAAGGGCCTGGGGAAAGCGGCGACAGGAAAAGCCACCCCCGGCTTCTTTGAAGCAGTTTCTTCCTGGGCTGGTGGAGGAGCGAGAAAGCGACTGAGAGAGCTGAGCCAGAGAGCAGGACAGGCTTGGTTGCTTCCTCCCTCCCCTTCTTTCATTTGTGTCCTTGATCCCGATCCCAGCAGCATTCACCGAAGGCGAAGAAAGCCGCCATTTTTTTTATTTTTTTTTCTTTGCGGCCCGGTAAAGAGTGCTCCACGGCCCGGTACCGGTCCGCGCCCGGTGGTTGGGGACCCCTGACCTAACTGATTATCTCAGCTTAGCTTTTGATTGCTGTTTAAAGGCTAGACTAAGAAAAGAAGGAAACCTTAGACAGAGGTGTTAAAATATAAATGTAATTGTAACCATTATCAAGAAGACCAGAAGCTGTTTTTTTTTTATAAACTATACTTTTTCCTTTTTTCTTTTCCCCTTCCTTCTTCTATTTTTCTGTGTACTTTTTCATTATTTTTCTTTCCTTACTTTTCTTTCAAAATTTGTACACTTTTTATTCTTGTAAACATTTCTTTAATAAAAATTATATGAACAAAAAAGAAACTAACTGTTGTTTTTCCTTTACTTTGTTCAGCAATGGAATAAGTTGTGCAGTCTGAACAGCTAAATATATATTATTTCCCACAAATAAACAATACGAACAGTTACAGAGAACATTGGACGTTTAATGATTTTCCCAAATATTATTTTATCAATTTTATAAAAGGAACCTTCAGGTAGTCAGAAGTATATTATACTCTGCAGAATAAGAGAAATAGAAAGCAGAGAAGGTTTGCTAAAAGTTGCCTTTTTGTGGGAGAAAATGTAAGCATTACTTCCACTTTGCTGATCTCTTATTTAGTCATTGCACATTATTACGGTTATTTGCTCAATACTCTGCAAAAAACTAGCCTTTTAATATAAACTACACTGAAGGAACAATTTCCATGCTACCTTCAAAATAAAAGCATTGTACTATTCTAGTACCATATTTTAAAGGCACATTCATATCAAATGGAATAATTCGTTTTTATTATTTCTAGATTTTTAACTTTATTCTCATGTTTGACATTTGGACTAACTTTATAACTCAACTTTATTAATTATACTGATTTGGGTTTCTGATCAGCATTATCAAGTTTTTCCCCAGTTCATCTTGCGCTAATCCAATCTTCAGTTTTCAGGTTTGACTAAACCGCTGCTTCCTGAATGACAATATTTATCCAGCAATTGCCTTTGGATAGATCTCAGTTTTTCCTTTATGTGACCTATTGTGCTCATCTCTTCTGTAGCTACCCTTTCTTTTTGCATTCCGCCGTATAAAACGTGTGTCAGGTTTCCAAGTGATGAAATCCATTTAAAAAGAAAATACAAAGTCCATCTTCAAAACAGATTTCTTTTATTTAGGAAAGCATCAAATTGCGAAAGTCCATGGTAATTCCGGATCTGACACAACCCGGAATTACCCCACAATATTACAAGTTAGAAACAACCCCCAAAAGTCACATTCTCCAATAGAAATAATTCAATGATGCTTGATGTCATAAATCTCCACCTCAAGGGGCCCAAGCAAGGACAGCTCGTTTCCCACAGGAAGGAAGATCACCAAACCAAAACACTCTCTTTATCTCCACTCCTCCTCCCTTAGGAATGTGGCAAGCCCGAAACCCTCCCCCATGACTGCCAATTTTGGGCTTGACAACGTGGGTGATATTGGTAAAATCATGCTAGCTTCACAACAGAATAGGCAATTTAAGTATCGGACCAAGGTAAAAGAAAAGTGATTTGTACAGTAATTAGTAAAACTAATTAATAATGGAAACTTTTGAACCCTTACAAAAACAAACACGAGAGATAATATAAGACAGGCCAACAGCCCATTTGTTGAACCTATTTTTCCTATTGTACCAAGTCTCTCTAACCAGCTCTTTTATTATTTCATTTCATTAATTTTATTACTATTTAGAGTTTTGTCTGTCGTATCTTTTTTTCTCCTATTGCTAAAATATTGCAATTCAACATTCTTTCTGGGCTTTTTTCAAATTAGCAATTTCCTGCTTTCTAACTTTCTAACCCAAACTGTGTTTACTTCCTTTTTCTCGGCTTCCTTGCTACTGGCTCCACAGAGAAAATTAGAGACACAACTAAAGCATTATTTTAAACTTATATGAAATAGTTACCAAAAGTAAAAATTATGCATTAAATCACACATTTCAGATGTTTCCTATTATAATCCTAAAACATTAATAATTTAAATATTCTTTTATTTGTTTTTTTTAAAGTAATAGCAGAAAAATCAGTTATTTCTTGATCTATTTAACTTTATTTCCTTTATTTTTTCCTTTATTATTTTTTCTTTGCAGTTATATTTTATTTTTATATTCTTATAGTTTTTTATCTTTCTATTTGTAAACTTTAATAAACTTTATAAAAACTCTAATTCAAAGCTCAACTTACAAAATACTACAATATAAGATGTTATTACCTTTAACATCTGGATCATCCATATGGGGCTCCAAATTTTCTATCATTTCTTCCAACTCCTTTCTTGTAGCCATTATGTTTGAAGATGCACATGCCATAACCTCCTGTTGTCCTTTCTGATTTGCTAAAGCATTCTTTTCTGCATTTTCCTGAAGCTCTAAATCAATATCTATCTTAGGAAGTGGAGTCCTCCAGAAATGGAATGAGTTATACAGTTCTTGCTCCACAAGTGAGTTTTCCTGTGAATGCAATGCAGGCTCTGGTAGCACTGCTAACGTACAATGATCAAAACTGGGTTCATTCTCATCTGAAGGTTCTTTGCATGGTTCCAAAGACAAAGTACTATGTAGCAATGCCTCATCCTGGAAATGAACCAAGTTACTTTCTGCTTTGTCATTTTCAGGGGTGGCTTCAAAATTGCATTCCTCAGTGTCTAAAGACAACTCTGTCTGGCTTTGTGCATCATATGTGGATACATCTTCCAAATCCTTATTGTTTTCACTTCTGGATGAAAACAGATGTCAATATTAGCTTATCTAGTATAAGAGCCATGGAGGCACAGTGGTTAGAGTGCAGTACTGCAGGCTACTTCTGGCTGGCTGCAATTTGGCAGTTCAATTCTCACCAGGCTCAAGGTTGACTCAGCCCTCCATCCTTCCAAGGTGGGTAAAATGAGGACCAAAACTGTTGGGGGCAATATGCTGACTCTGTAAACTGCTTAGAGAGGGCTGTTAAGCACCGTAAAGAGGTATATAAGTCTAAGTGCTATTGCTATTGCTAATACACACACATGAATCTAGCTAGAATACCGTTTGTCAAACAGCAGCTTGTGGGTAAGAAAGGGGGAAAGGAAATGAAGATTTGTAGGATGCCTGAACAGGAATAAAAACAAAAAGGGTAAAAACCAGACTAAAGTACAAAGAACAGTAGACAAACTGTAGTACACAGGAAACTGATCTCAACTTCTGGCATATTTCCCTCAAAAATTATTCACTCTGATCTATATAACAACACATAAGCTCACTGACTCATTCACAGATGGAAACCTCAAAAACACTGAAGATTTTCTACAATAAACAGAAATTTGGCAGAAACAAAGAATCATCTTTCAAAATATTAGGAAAAGAATGTAACATGTTTTATCATTATCTCTCAAAATGTGAGAGATTCACTTCTAAAGATAGATGAGCAAATATGAAATGTGTGAACATTTTATTTCAACATTGTTTTCATTGAATTTTATTATCCATACCTGTGTTCTTCTATAAAATTCTGACTTTCAGTGTTCTTACATTCTTCTTCTCTAAAAAATTGACCACTGCTGGATGGATTTGCAAATGTTGATATAAAAGGCCCCAGAGATTGAAAGGCAGCTTGGCGAACCTGGAAGAACATATTCCAGAGAAAACTATAGCTATTTTATTGGGCATGATTAGGGAAGTGATAAGTTCGCAAAAGTATGTAGCAGGGACGTTTTGCATCTGGGAATGTTCAGGCCCCAAAATCAGATATGGCAATATGCTACTTGAACTATCTGAAAAAGTATTTGATTATATACATTTATTTTGATAAGGTTTCTTATGGATCAAATTTTATTTCATGAAGGAAAATAGCAGTTTTAAACCTCTATGCTATTTTTAGTAGTAAAAAAGCAGTAAAAGTAAACTACCTAGAAATCCAGTTATTTTAGAGTTTCGAAGGTTTTTACTGTAAAGTGAAAGCATAGATGGTATCAGTAGTAATTGCAGATATTATATATACAGAATTGGGCAGGGATGTTGTGGGCGGGAGAAAAACCGGAAGGAGAAACTTACTGGAATTATTTACAACTTTCCCTCCTAGCTTCCATTGACTTTGCTTGTGGGAAGCTGGGAGGAAAACTTGCAAAATATTGCAAATGGCAATCATGTGGTCATGGTGGTATGGCATGGTGGTGATGCAGTTCCAATGGTAGAATTTTAATGACCATACATCCCATTTTTTCAGTACTGTCATAAATATGAACAATCACTGAACAAATGGACACAAACTGAGGGTTATCTGTAGTAGCTACAGAACTGGAAAATCTCACCCCGTATTAAATATATCCCCAGCCTTCACAATCATAATGATCTATTGGACAGATATAATCAATGGGCTGCATTCAGATGGGAGATCTGTGGATAGATGTTTCTTTGAATTTGCACCAGGATTCAGTGAAGTTTCCAAGAAGAGGAAAACATTGTGATTTTTTTTTTCATTTTTCTCCGCAACATTTTTTTCAGACACCTTTAATTCTGAGAAAATTTCTCAAATAGCACAGTGGAAATAATCAAAGATATAATCTCCAAACCCTCCTCCTAATCTACATTTTAAACATACCTACTGTCTACAGTGCAAACCACTGGTTCCAAAAGAGTAGAGGACAGAGGATTGAATTGTTTTCTTTATACATGACCCACTTTCATATTAACTATACTTTCAATCATGTTTTCAGAATAAGTGAATATACCAAGAAATTGAGAATTTAAAGAAATAGAAGGTAAATTTAATAACTGAACTTACCCATCGTGAAGGGTCACTGATAAGATTAATAAAAAGTGTTGACAATTTTGTTCGACGGACTTCCTGTGATGTGGCACATGAAACAGCCATAAAACATTCGGCACAAGCCTTCCGCACACCCCACACATTATCTGAACAAAGCTGGAAAAATCTAGGTAACTAGAAAATATAAATATCAAATACAAATGATTTAATTTGGGTCTTCTTCCACTCCTTGTGGACTTCAAAACATTTAAGAAAAAATTTCTAATGTAGGGTTTCGGTAAGATTATAAAAATATTGATGGCTTTATTTAGTATTTTTTAACTACAGCCTTTAACAATGGCCAATATTATCTTTGGAAATGTAAAATAGAATAATTCCACCTTTTCACAAGTAGAATAATCCACATTTATGAAGGATTTTTTTTTACAGTGACAAATCAATGAAAGCAGGGATTATAGGAATGCATTCAAAGACCAGAAAGTACTCAAATAATTCAATAAAATTACATTTAGTACTATTTGCAATATGCCAAAAATGTGCTTGTACCTTAGAGAAATGAAAAAAAAAAAAATGTAATAGTTTTGTTCCAGGTATGATATGCAAATGTAGTATCTTTATTCCAGAAGAAATGATTGTCAAAAATTAACTCTATCCTATCCATTTTTATTCAAGCTTCAAGAAAATTATTTAACTGCCCTTATTGAAATTCAGCACAACTTTATGATTAAAAATTAAATAAAAATAGAACTTTGATATATGAAGCTCACCAGCATTTCTTCAGTGGCTTGCTGTCCAACTACACTACAAATATCTCCAAAATTGGCTGCACACACCTGGACAAAAATAAGAATTTTAATTAGAATTTTCAATGAATGAAGCAAGGAAAATAATAGTTTAAGGATTTGAAGATACTTGTAATTCAAGAAAGCATTGTTCAATTGTTTTTAAGTAGTGCTTTTTACTTAACAGCAAGTATTTTATTTGATGAAAAATTAATCATCCACTGCAGTTCTCATCTTGAAAGTTTGCATGTTATATATGGGGTTATGATATATATGCGTAAAACTAAAGGAACATTTTTCAGATTCTAATATTCTCCATAAATCAGCTGAAGATCAAAGTATATTCCCAAATATGTCTCTCTGTCTCTCTCACACACACAGACATTTACCATTCATGAGGTACTCAATGGGATGATCTAAAAGTAAATCTTTTTTCACATTCTGCTAACTACCATATTTGGGATAATATTCCTCACAGATTAAACTGAATAATAGATATTTTGCCTTCAACAAAACTTTTTTAATCATTTGATGTTGTTTTGCTTTTGTCAGTAAATCAAGCATCGCATGCATAAGAAATTTGTCAAAATTAATTTTTTTTATGACCTTTCTTATTTTTCTCAGCTCTCTGAAACAGAGGTGGTATTCAACAGGTTCTGACCAGTTTTGGAGAACTGGGAGCGGAAATTTTGAGTAGTTTGGAGAACTGGAAAATGCTACCCTCTGACTGGAGATTTTACAATATCCTTGCCCTGCCATGCCCACCAAGCCACGCCCACAGAATCAGTAGTAAAAAAAAATTGAATCCCACTACTGCTCTGAAACTAAAATTCTGGGAATAAATTTCCACAGAATACTAGTCTTCTATGGCGATCTTACCTAGCTTGCTCTTTTTACAAATATCCTCAAATTTTTACAACTCCTCAAATTTCCCATGAGAAATAACATAATTCCTTATAGCAACACTTATGTTAAATTTACTTGGCCTACAGATGCATAGTATTTTTCTTTATTCAAACTTTTAGGTTAGAATGTAATTGAAATTCTTAATATGAATAGTTTATTTCATCATCATTTTAGCCATTGCCTATCCACTGCAGGATGAAGGCCTCTTCCGCTAGTTTCCAACCTATACGGTCCTGAGCTTTCTTTTGCCAATATTTGCTGATGTCATCAGCTCTTGTGCAGCTCTTGTGTCTTTGTAGCTCTTTTAAGTCTTGTGAGAACATCATCTTAACAACAGCAAATCTTAAGTGATTTAAATAAACACCATTGATTTTTATTCCATCTTTTGTCCAGTCTAGTTTGCAAAATACTTCAAGGCAAGCTGAGAAAAGGATACTGTACATATTTGTATCACCTTGTCATACACCTCTTTCTATGTTGATTTCCACTTTAAGATCATTAAGGCAAATTGGCACCATTGTTTTTTCATATATTGATTATAGTAAATTTCTGTAAGCACTGTCTACACCTTGCATTAATGAATTAATTATTGCTTGCTGGAATACTGAGTCAAATGCCCTTTTGTAGTCAATGAAAGCCATACACAAGCATGGAATATTTGTTGTGCCTTTCAATTATTTGCTGTACAACCTGGATGTGATCCATTGTGCTGTAACCACTTCTGAATCCTGCCTGCTCCTTTGGCTGTGCATCATTTAATGTTCTTGATATTCTTTTTGCTATTATCCTGGTGAAAACCTTATAGATCAGGGGTATAAAACCCGATTGCATCATGGGCCGTATTGTGATATAGCAGGACGTTTTTTGCCTTTGTGAGCCAGGGTGGATGTGGCCTGCGTGGGCTGTATTCGGCCCGCCAATCACCAGAGCTTGACAGCCTGTGGTAGTTGACTGAAAGAAGGCTTATTGGGCGATATTTCTTTAAAACATCTTGGGCCCCTTTCTTGTGTATAAGATTCACTTCAGCATTTTTCCATGCATTAGGTAATTTTTCTTCTCTGAGGCATCTCGAGTATCTTGTGTAAATTGTGACTACCAGCTTTCAGCATTTCAACCGTAACAGTTTATCTTATCACAGACTACAAACAGAGAGCCATAATGTCTTGCTCTTAGTAAACATTAAAGTGTTTTTTTTAATAAAAAGCAGCATAGATTTATAAAGGAAGAAAGCATACCTTCCGTACGTGAAACATTCTACAATCACAGCACATTTCACAAAATCTAGGAAGAATGAGTCTCTCTGTGATGTCCTTTCCAACCATGGAAGCCATTTTGCACATTATCTAAACATAAAGAAAATTTTAGTTATGCATCTAGCAATCCAACTTCTTTAAATTTATAAACCTATGCCTCTGCATCCCATAAATGTACGTGTGTATGTGTATTTGTCTGCATTCATAGACATTGAATTATTAACAAAAAATTAAATAAATTATTTTTTTAATATAAAGTTAGTAGAAAACACATACAAATGAGCTGTGATATTGACTAAATGGAGAACTTTTGGTCAGTTTAATAGAGCACTTTACTGCATGTCCACAAGCAGCGGTAGATATAAGCAGTTCAGAGAAATATAGATGTGATACTAGATGTCTGATTTTTGGTTCCAAGGTGTGTGAGCAAGGTGTCACAATAAATTCCAATCCCCTCATCCTATGTCATCAGAGCCAATAATGCAGATCATGGGAACTGCCCATCACTCTTATAAATACACAAATCACATGGCTTGGGAAAACACACAGGAAGTTGTACCCATGTAGGCCAAGTCCCCACAATTAAAAATTACACTATGCTGTTTTTTTTTAAAATCCAAATAAATGAAGATCAGTTAAAATATAATGGATGTATCACTAGAAATATCAAGAAAGAAAAATGAGAAAACGAGAAAAATGAAAAGTGAATCTGACTGAATATGGGTATGATGACCTTAGGGCTTATAAAATAGGGAGGAGGGAATATTATGATTAAAATATTATGAATTCTCTTCTCATGTTATCCTTTTTAAGGTGGCAAGTTAACTTACCTCCTGTCAGGCTGCTATGACAAATTGGTACAGAACTTTGTTGATCTCCCAGATTCACCAAAATCTGGACCCTTTATGGGTAGTTTGTTATGGTAATTGGGGCAATATTTTGACATGTTATCTGGAACTCCTTCTGGTCTGTGAAACCTGATGAAGTGGACAAGTTCTCTATCATTTGTCCTCAGGCAACTGTTTCTTGTCCCTCCTGACTCCTTTGGAGGCTTGAAGGGAGCATGACATCTGGGAAAAGGTCAATGCCTTGCTTCCAAGGGGCTAGTATCAGCAATCTTGAAAAAGGCTTGAAAGAATTTGCCCATTTCTTAAAAAACTCCATGAATTTGCAAGTATTTGACAACTATCATTTTGACTCTAGCCTCCCCTCCCTTTCTAAAGAAACTATTGATCACTGATGATTGAAACTTTGGTAAGTGTACAAATATAGTAGAACACATTATCCCAACTCATTTCTGGCACAATTCAGATTTGGGCATAGGATGCTTTTTAAAAACATTTACATGAAACTGCTAGGCAAGGTGACCTGGAAGCAAACTGCTTTATAGGGGGCTGCCTTTGAAAACCACTTGGAAGCTTTTACTTGTCCAATATGCAGTGGCCCAGTTGCTAGATAATACCTGCAACGTAAACATATTAAACCTGTGGCCTTGGGTTCTACATTGGGTCCCTATTCATTTCTGAGTGCAATTCAAAGAACTGTTTTTCATCTTTAAGATCTACATGGCTTGGCATGGTATACTTGCATGAACACCTTCCCTCCTCATTTCAATGTACCCAATTTAGATATCCCAGGAAAAAATACTTCTAACCCCTCACTTTTGTGAAAAAGGACATAAAAGAGAAAGGAGGCTCAGAGAAATGCTTTTCCTATGGAAGTGCTTCTCTCAACATTTGACCTGCCCCTACTTCTCTACAGACTTTGGGAAAATAAGCTGACACCATGAGACTGACTGATTCCTATATGATAATCTAACTTGGATTGCTTTTCTATTTTTTTTTACCATGGATATTTTACTTTATTACTGAAATGCTAGATCCACTGACAAGTCTTTTCGGTTTTGATGAAGCATAGTATAAATCTAAATAACAAATATTGACACCAAATGTGTCTTTTTCTGAGACTATAGAGCAGTTTTGGTCCAAGCCAGCTTTTTGTCCCTGAATCAAAAGTGTTGTATGGCTGTATTGTGTAAAAGAGCTAAAAAGCTGTCACACAATATTTATTCTGTCAATGAAAACACCTCTACTGCTGTGATATATATTCAGATAATCAGTTAAACAGTTCCTGGAACATCATTTTCTTACTTACTGCCACTGCCTCTGTCTTCACATCATCATTGCTATCTGGAGCAGTCAGTTCTACAAGAACTGGACATACTTTGGTCTCCACATCATATCGTTCGATAAGTTCTTGTTCCAACAGAACAAGTAATGCTGCTTGACTTGTTTTTCTCACCTATGTAAAAACATAAAAAGCAGGAAAAGGAGAATTCCATTTGTCTCAATTTCTGCAAAATTTCCATTTGCTAAGCAAGACAGTTAAGTGAGTTTTGTCCCATTTTACCACCTTTCTTGCCACAGTTGTTGAATCACTGTAGTTGTTAAATTAGTTAAGTGAATCTGGCTTCCCCATTGACTGTGCTTATCAAAAGTTTGCAAGAGTTGAACACATGATGCTGGGACACTGCAACTGTCATAAATACATGCAGGTTGCCGAGTGTCTGAAGTATTTTTATGTGGCCATGTGGATGCTGCAATGGTTGTAAGTGTGAAAAATGGTCATCGGTCTTTTTTTTTTGGCGTTGTCATAACTTCAAACAGTCACTAAACAAATGGCTGTAAGTCAAACTGTATTATAGCTATCTGTACTATATTTATGGTTCTGCAATATATTTCTGAGAAATGAGTCATCTGAGTGACAAAGATTCTAATAATTGGCCTTATTTGTATTACTGCAATGATGAAATATTTGTTAAGCATTACAAAGCATTAATGGGAGATGAATAGTCAATCTTTTCACACAGTTTTACTCTGCTATGGAATCCAAGCGGTTCTGAATTCTTATCTGGAAATATTAATTTTCATTTTTCAAATATGTAGATTTATTCACAAAATTTCTATGGGCCAAACTGCACAAAAAATTGGGCACAACTTTGGTTTCAAAACTCAGAGCACACTAATACCAGAGTATTTTAATCTCTCAGAACATTGTACTAAAATGTTTCAAAGTTGTTGTTTTGGAACAAAAATATTTTACCAATGCAGAAAAGGGAGAAATTGCTGAACTCTACATATCAAACATTTTCAGGCCATCCCAGAAGATCTTAACAAAAGCAAGAGTTTTTTTACACCTCAAACATATAATTAATAATACTTGTAATCTGTCTCACATATAACTTGAACTGCATAATAATCCTTGATTTCCCCTTTCCCTATTCTTCTAAATCCTATATTTGTTAGACATTTCATGCACCTGATGAAGTGAGTCATGGTTCATGAAAGTTTATGCATTTTAGCAACATTTGTTAGTCTGAAAAGTTGCTTCCATAATCATTCTGAACTTCAGAACAACAAAAAAAGGAAATCTACAAAAGCACTGGCTCACACAATAGTTTCCTATTTAGAGATGAATTTTATAAAGCTATTTTAGCTCCTATGTAAAGATAAAGCCAACATTAATCTTCCAGATCAAGCTACACAAATTATTAGCTAGCTAAGGGTTGCATGGAACAGCAGAGGTCCTATGCTGGCAACGTGTAGGTTATGAGTTTTTGTCTCTTTATTTTTCCTACACAAAACATTTTGAATAAAAAAATCATGTTTCCTCTATGCTACTCACATAAATCTATCCCCTTATGGGTCCCCAGTGTTTCGCCTCTCAGATTTCCTATTCTTTTAGAAGAAAAACTTTGCTCTTTCCTGTTTTTCTCTTTCTTTTTAAAATGAAATTCTGGATCATACTCCTTTGTTCTCTGAATAATTTACAAGCAGGTTCAACTTTCCAAAATTTTTTTGTTTAATCTGGTGGCAGAAATTCAGTAGCATGTACATATTCCATACAAATCTTACATTGTCCACATACACCCAAATATAAAATGTAAATATAAAATATTCAATGTTTTCTTTGCCTGAGTCCTCTCTTTCTGCAGCCCTAGATACAGAAAGGATCGAGTGATATAATTAGAGGGGCACAACTGCAATATTTAACTCTTTGGGAAGATCTGCTTCCCAAATTGTTATGACATGTGACAATTGATTAACACACTTATTTTGCTTTTAAAAACCTTAGCAATTCTGGTACTTTGTCAATGAGTTTTGAAAACGTATCCTTAATAAAAGTAGCTTGGGTAGTAGGAATTGTAATTCTAAAACTCCTAGGTCTTACTTTTTTAAAAAGAAGAAAGGAATCTGTAAAAATATATACAGCATACAAAGAACTGAAAGTTCTGGTTGAAACAATGAAATAATGGTGAAAATTAATGAACTGTTGAGTTGTAGTTAATATATCAATGAGAAATTTTATTAACTCAGTGGCTAAGTCATTTTTCACCTGATTTGTCTTTAAGCAATCCATTACCTAGATTTCAAACTATGAGTTTTTCAGATAAGGCAAGGCAAGGCAAGGTAGGGTAAGGACCTATCATGCTTACACTTCAAAAAACTACAAAAAATATGAACCTAGGTATGATACAAAAGACATCATACAAATTATTTAATTCCAAACAGGTAAAATATTTATATGATTTCAGTAAAGTAATCTTACCTGATTATTCTGGTCTGCTAGATACCTGACCACAATGGGCAATAAATATTTTGAAAAGGCATAAGGGATTGACGGCCTGTTTTCTTGACAAAACATAGCTATATGAGGCACCTGTTCCATTAACTCAGCTCTTACTGTTGGCTCTATCAATAAAAGCACAAAGAAGGAAATCGTATCATTTGTAAATTGCATGTGTATGTTCATTTGAATCTGAATTACTATTACTTACAGTAGATTGCTAGTAAAAGAGTTATAATTAGTCTTATTTTACAATTAATGAATATCCTAAAAAAGTATTATTGCCTTGCGCTCTGGAGAACTGCTCTTCCAGTTTCCGGTGCTCCCATGCATGCAAAGACCAGCTGGCGCTGGAACCCGGAAGAGCAACGGGCGACAGCTGGCATGCCCGGACAAATTGCTGTGTGTGCCACTTCTGGCATGCATGACATAGGTTCGCCATTACAGGTCTAGGATATTCACACTTCCCTTCCCAGTTGAAACTATGGTTAAGTAGGTCCATGTATTGTGAAATTAAGTTTTCATTGTGTCTTTTGACTTCCAGTTGGTGTTCATGGGCGTACTCTGTAAGTCCTTAAATTGTATGTTAGATAACTTCTGTTTCTTTTTTTCCCTTTGGCCAATGAATCTTTTGGTTTACTTAAGATGTTTTACAGGGCTTTAATTTGTGTGCTATGGTGATGTTGTGTGGTTGGAATAGTCTGTTATTGCTTCTAATATGTTTTGGGGTGGTATGTGCTGTTAAGACTTTTCATAACTTGTGTTAGTTTTGCTGTAGTGAGCAGTCAGGGATTTTTTGATAAACTTGCCTGGCCATCTATTTTGTTGGAAGATATTGTACAAGCAGTCTGTTTCCTTTTTCTGGTGTTCTAGTGCATTTGTACTCATCTGAATTAAACTCTTACACAGCTCCTATTGCGGGTGGTTGGGTTGTTACTTTGATAATGGAGCACTTGGTTAATGTGGAATGTTTGTCAATAGACTTGGGGTTCTAATTTGTTGATTCCTCTGCTAATGAGGCTATCCAGGAAGGATAGTAAGTTCCTTTTTTATTCCCTTGTGGATATTATTCCTTTGAAGATGTTCATTGTTATATATGTGTATACCTAAGATTGAACATGTCTTCTCTAAATACATTAAGATTGAAATACCCAGAATCATGGACCACATCTGTCTCATAATCTAATTGCAGTTGACGAATAAATATATCAACAAATCTGAGGAACACTCATGGAATCTCTCTCTCTCTCTCTCCCCCTCTCCCCCCCGCTCTCTCAGGACTCATAGCAGAGACTATAACACAATATCTAGAAACAATAGCACTCTCACACATGCAACCCAAAGAATGGATCTGATATATAAACATTACCTTTGTCATAATAAAAATGAACCACTAACATATTTTCATAAAAAACTATCACATACAATGATTTCTTCTTCAAAAGCTCTTTTTTATTGGCAGACATTAGCTATTATTTCTGTAGAAAATCAATCAATTCAGGAACTGAACACTTCATTCCCAAATACATGAACATCCCATATGGATTCCTTCTAATTTAATCTCCAATTTTTTTTTCATGACAGTTAACAACATTCTGAATTTGATTTTATTTGAGCATTTCTATTCTACATTTAACTAGAAACACTCTTAGAAAAACTTCCATTCCCTGCATGGCTTCCTGGTCAGTTAGAGACAATTCCATCCTTTGTTAAAGTTTTATTATTTTCTGAATTTCCAAGTCCTTTCTCTTATCATACTGTCCTATAAAAATTGTTCACATTACATACCTGAATCATCTGCTAGCCTGCTGACTCTTTCCAGTACAGCAATACAATCTTTCTCATCATCACTCACTTCTTTCAAAGTATCCAACAAACTTCGAGCCACCATTTGCCTACAGCATGAAAAAAGAAGCTTCTTGTAATTTTAGTGCATATTACTACATTGCAAGAACTTTATCTATCCTATTTTTTTTTCAAAAAGATAACCATTTATAGATTGCCAGTCACTAAATATCTCAGGGTGATCTGCAATCTCACTTTTACCTTATAAAAGGCATGTAATCCACAAAATAGAAAAAAAGGTAGATTTGTGTATATATTTAATTTCAAAACTATATAAAGATTAAATTCTCCTCCACTCTCTCTTACACACACACACACACACACACACACACACCCCTCAATAAAATATTTACTCTATCCTTAGGCTCTATACCATACCTATTAAAAATATTCTCGCTTGCAGCGTACTTGTCCAATCTTCCCAAAGGTGTCAACATTTCATCTTGTGAGACAAAGTCCAGGGCTGAAGATACAATAATCGCATCAGATTCTGAGATGTAGTCATCCACACCAACTATCAGAGACATCAGAAATATTTCTTATCATCACATTTTTATGATTTAAAACAGATGGATACTTGAAGTTTTATGCAATAATATTTCTTAAAACTTGATCTTTCACAATGTTTTTTCTTTCAAAAGAGATTTTTGGGCAATGATGCAATGACTTTGAAATTTACACTTAATTGCATTTGCTAGAAGAAAAAATATTCTAAGTTATTTCAAATACATTTCTTTTTAAATAGAAAAATCCTTGTATTTTAAATATACATAATAATGGAGACAGAAAAAAAACTTTTTATTGGAGGGCGAATTACAAAATTCAAATTAATTTTCTTTCCATGTAATTATTACACTTCATTCTAAAATCATTTGAGTTTCAAGCAGCAGTAAGATAATTCAAGGATATACCAAACAGGAAAATGCAATGGGAAGGAGGGAAGAGAACTAAGTTACAGAGGTAGAGCAAGTCAAAGTCCTCACCATATATTGTAAGTTGTAAAGAAAATGACAGTATCAGATAGTTAGATTTTTCCTGGAGCCACTAAAAGCCACAGGCTATAATTAACAAGCTGGACAGTCAGCTGTAAGGTGGCTGTGATGCCTCAGCGAGCAGCGGGGTGATCCTCGCGCGGGAATTTACTCCCTCTTCTGCTGCAAGGTTCCTATCTCTAATAGCCAATAAAATGGCTGCTTCAACTAGCCGAACAAACCCGAGTCGCTGCAGTACTACAAATTTAAACTTGCCAACACAAGATGTCAGTTGAAGAATCCAGCGTTTCTACCCAAAGATTTCAGAGCCAATCTTTTGCCACGTCCCTATCGGGCCAGACTGAGTCGTGAACTGGGAAAGTGACAGTTGACAGAGGGGCGTGGTAAAAGATTAAGGACTCAGTCTCTGGGCAGAAAGGCATGTGTCAACTCATGTGTGGATTCTCCAAACGACGTACTGGAGAATAACAGTATCAGATAGTTAAGCTAGAAAAATCTATAAAACCAGACTGTCCTTCATTTGAGGCAACATTTAGTCTAAGTTACTCAAACTAGACAATTAAATTCACCTCCTGCAGAAATTAACACTATCCACAAAATATTTTAGTACTATCCACAAAATATTTTGAAGACAAACTGAATCAGGCACATGATTCTGGCTATTTAAATCTATATCCTATAGGCTAAAAATTATCTCTCATGAAAAAGGAAAAATAATTAATGACAAATAATTACAAGTTTACATTTGTAAACCATCCCATTCAATAGTTAGGCTATGCAGATGATTCAACTAGAACCATTGTTTCTTTCTGTGTCAACCTGCACATAGAAGACAGAATTAGTGTACCTTCACAACACAGAGCCAAAGAGGGACTGTGCTTCTAAGCAAAATGCCACACATCAAATAAACTGCAGTTATATAGTACTGTATAATCCTTAATGTAGTGTGTAAAAAGCATAAAATCTATGCTCATTTGTATATAAAAAGTGTCCTTCTATATCAATCAAAGACTTCTTGCATTGTTGCATTCTGTTTCCCACAGTGGTTAACAGTTATGAGAGGACTCTGTAAGTATAAATCAGCACTCTTTCTATTCTAGAATCTGGTAATGAAAGGCCTACTATTTCTAATACTGTATACATGCACTGATAGCCTTATCTCCATATAGATGTGCTTTTATATCTCCTCTCTGAAAGCAACAAAAAGAAGAAAGAAATAGTAAGCAAAATAAATGCATGACATGAGAGGAAAAATATATATATATAAAACTATTTTATGCAAAGGAATAAACAGCTGTGGTTCTCATTTCCACCACAATAATTTATCAATTCATATATTTCTCCATAAGCATTTCCAATCACTTTTGAAGCATAAACAGATGGATGACATCACATCTTTATGAAACCAATTCCACAGATTAAATATATGCTATGTGAACATTATTTCTTCTTGACAATTATGAACATCCCAACATTGAATAACCTGTTTCTAAAATTACAGGAGAAAAAATTGTTTATAACTGTATAACTATCATATGCCCACTTAATTATTCTAACCTAAAAAGTCCAAACACTGCAAGCTTCACTTGCAATGATGAGCCAGAATTCTGAACTACAAGTTAATTAGCAGTGTGCTATTACATGCTACCAGTTGTTACCAATGGACAACAGTGTGTGTGTGTGTGTGTGTGTGTGTGTGTTTATGTTTTTGCTGCATTAGATGACCCAGCAACTCTGACAAAGAATACATCATAGCAATGAGTTTTAAACAATTCTGTTATCATTCCAACTGAAGCTTGCCACTATAACCTAAGTTTATAGAATTCTTTCACTACTGTACAATACAATTTGGTAAAAGAGAGGATCAGCATTGCATAGAACATTCCTAGTATAGCCACACCACAATTGTTAAAAAGTACTTTCAATCTCTTTCCAAAAACTGAATTTGTTTTACAGTTGTTACACATGATGCGAACAATTTCAGTAATCAGTTTTCTCGCCAAATCTAATGATAGTAGGATAGAGTATTAAGGTTACTTATTTTGATGTGCATTATTTTAAAACGCTAAGGAAGCATATTTGCACAGTGGAGTTTGCAGTTGCTCTCTGGGATGTTGAAGGCTTTGAAAATTCCTTGCAGCCCTTCACAATCACTTTTTTGCTTTTTAAGCTAATGCCTAATGCTTTACAGATTCATCCCATTAATGAGGAAAAATTTGCAATATTAGAAATTTTCTCCTTTTTGAAACCTTCCAGCTTAGATTTTTCTGTTTCTTAAAAACTAATGAATATATATCTAGTGTACATTATTAGTCACAGTATTTCAAAACAGGTATTTTTTTAAAGTTAGGTCTTAAAGTTAAACTGATTCCTAGTGAAACTACTTTTTCTAGGCAGTGATACAGAAATGGTTGACATTGTCCCTTCTGAGGTATTTCTTTCAGAAACAATTTGCAATTGCCTTCGTCCCAAACTAGTCTACAAAGACATGGATCTTGGTTATCTTCTACTGAAGCACTCAGTGGGTCCCATTCTACTTAGCTTTTTCAAGGTCATATCAGATTTATCAGGTGCTGCTAGTTCTGTAATTTTAAAATATTTCCAATAACATTAATGAAAGCAAATCCTAAATAAAAACTTTGAATTTGTTTAAATGCATATTTTGTAAGTAATTTCATTTAAATCAGTATTTTTGCTTTAGTCATTTTGAATGTTAAATGTTAAAAAAGGTATTTTCAGATATAAATGCTGTGTATAAAATTAACATGTCTTAAGTTTTATTAAAAATAAATTAACTAAATCAGACCCCCGACTCACATTAATGGAAATTAACTTATGTCAATCAGTGGTATATCATTATGTTTTAAACATGAGGCCATAAAGGTATTTTACCTGATTCTTTGAGATCTATAGACTCTTTTAAGATTTATCTACGGAGAATATATGAGAAAACTTAGCATCAGGTTCTCAGTTTCTACATACTGCATAAATCACAACTAAAACTAAGAAATATTCAATGGAAAACTAGGTAAATATACTGGTCCATGTTTCATTCGTTAATTCATTCATCTCTCACATTGTTCTACACCTTTTATCAAAAGTGTAAATTTGTATTTGTTTTTGTACATAACTTTCTATAAAAATACCGAGCCATGACATACTGTACAGTAAAACTAAAACTAAAGCTAAAATTAAAGCATTTCATCATTTTACAGAAATTTTAAACATTTTTGAAAATCCAGTTACAGAGAAGTCTTACAAAATACCCTCTATTTCCAAAAAGGTGGTTGATTCTGATTCTTTCATGTGTATGCCATCAATGGAATCCACTTCTGCCATTTTGATTACACTACCAAGCTAACAAGGTTTCTAATACAGTCTTCTTGCAAGAGAAATGCTTGTAGCAAGCCAAAAAAAAAGCATTTCATTATTGCATTTTTTGAATGAACAATGGGAAGATGAAATTCCCAATATTAACTCTTTTCATATTGATATTAGTTGTCTCCACGTGCTTTCTTATTTGTACTTTAGCTCTATAGTATAGATGTAAATGAGTTTTTTGTTACTGACTTAATGCTAGATACATCACAATGGGACTCCTGATGCAAGGTTAGGCCTTTTTTGCATTATTATAAATTACATTTTTTTACATTTTATTTGATTTATCAATCGCTTACAAGATACAGGTATAAGAATAAATATAGTTTTGAATACATGAGGTAGATACTTATAAGAAAAAAAACAAAAAACAATAGGACAGGGACAGTAGGCATGATTCCATATCTATGTTTATAAAGATTTATAAAATATTTAAGTCTACTTTAAAGCAAAATGGAACACAAAAATAAAATATTTAAGAAAAATTACAGAGACAATTGTTTTGAAAGTTATGCTAATGTGATTGAAACTTTTAAGGGATTTTTGAGATAACTGTAAACATGAATACAGCAAGTCAAGCATATTTTACATAGCTAATTATTTTTCAGTATTATTTCAGTATTATATTTAATATTTTTATTTAAAAACTACATTTAAACCACTATTTTTTGTTCAAATATCTCGGTTTAATTTAGATTATTAAGCAGATATGATGAACCTGATGAAAATTCATTTCAAGCATTGGAAATTTCTATTTCACACCACTATGTTAAATAGTACTTATTTCTTGACAATAAATCAATATTTTTATAACGAAAGCATGAAATAAGCCAGAATTTTAGTGTAGTTTATACTGCAAGGTTTCTAACTACAGTTTTGGGGAAACCATACATAAAAGATTTTATTATCTTGCTGCAGTGTCTCTGAAAGTCTTGCCTATATTCATCTTTGCATATGTTCCTTTGTGACATACCGTGTTTCTCACAAAATAAGGCCGGGCCTTATTTTTATTTTTTTTGGAGCCCCGAAAAAATGGCTAGGATGTCTTTTCGGGGGTGAATTAATTTCTTCCCCCCCCGCGCACCAGCGCCGTCTCCAACAACAAGCGTCTGAGTCGCTCCCGCTTTTCCCCCGTCCCCGTAACAACAGGAAAAAAAAACATTTTGAGGTACCTGGGAGCGCCACGCGCTGCATTTTGGTTTAATCCTGAGCGGCTGGGTGCGCATGAGAGGAGCCGAGCGAGCGTCTCTGCTGCTGCTACCCTTGGTGCTCCAGCCTTGGGCTCTGCAATTTTGCAAAAGTCCCGGTGCTTAGCCTCTTCCTGCATTCCAAGCGCCCAGGCCGAGCTGCAGCTGTCCCTCTCTCGCCAGCGCCGTCTCCAATAACAGCGGCAGCAGCAGTGGGAACTGTGGAAGCATTTTAGCCGCTTCTCGGGTGGGGGAGCTGCCTCCGTAACTTCCACGGTTCCCGCCGCTGCTGCCGCTACTGTGGAAGCTACAGAGGCCTGAGAAACAGCTGAAACTCTGCCGGACATCCACGCCGACGCCGCCTGCCTGACCCAGGTAAGGGAGGGGTAAGGGAGCCCTCCGTGCTCCACCATGGTGTTAGGAGCGGCTGATGGTGATGCATAGCTGCCCGTGGGGCACTCCTAATGGCAAGTTCCCCCTGCCTTCCCCCCCAGTTTTGCATGTTTTAAACTAGGCCTAAATTTGAGGAGAGGGGCTTAATTTCATTATATGCCTAGAAAACATGCTGGGTCTTCCTATCGGGGGGGCGTATTGTTGGAGAAACACGGTAGTTCTTTCTCAAAAAATATAGGTGAGCATTGCAAGAGTTATATTCCGGAACTAAATTGAATTTTTGACTACGGAGGTATCAGCTTTAAAATGGGAAGCAATTCCAAATGTAGCAGAGGTATTTGCATAAACAAGAATGAGAAAACTTTGTGCAATTTATTCATTCAATACCTATTAAAGGAGAATCAATATAATAGTCCACAAGATTTTAGGGATAATGGGAAAATGTTAACCAAGGATTATAATAAACAAATTAGCTAGAAAAGTTTAGCTATTTAAAAAGTATTTAATTCTTTCAAAGGCTAGCTATGTTTTTAGCATTTGAGTATTGGTAATTGAGTTCAATATTTCTATCAAAGATTTATATACTATTACATCATTGGTGGGATTCAAATTTTTTTTACTACTGGTTCTGTGAGGTGGCTTGATGGGCGCGGCAGGGGAAGGATAGTGTAAAATCTCCAGTCAGAGATGGTATTTGCTGGTTCTCTGAACTGCTCAAAATTTCCACTCCCGGTTCTCCAGAACTGGTCAGAACCTGCTGAATACCACCTCTGTATTACATTCAAAATGGCAATTATATTAACCTTGAAATTCAAGTATTCAAGTTCAGCTATAGTTTAGCATATATTCTTTTCATTCTGTTCCTAAATTATGGATTAATTGTATATATCCAATCCAACAACTACTAATAATTTGGGCTGAAAATGTAGTAACTTTAGAATGGTTCAAGAGGGAGAATTGCCAGTATGCGAACTACACAATAGTTGTGTAATTTATTTACAAATAATAGTGGTTCTCTTTCTAGCCTTTATAACTACTATACAAAATTAGGTATGTTGTAAATCCTATTCAGCTGTTTATCTGACAAAATCATCTGAATGACCACAAAATAAAATTAATGTACTTTGTCTCTGTAAAAAGTGTAATAATGGAAAACATGACCTATCATTTTAATATTCCAGTGGTTCCAGAACCACAAGGGCAAATGTATTCATTAAAAAGAATGCCTTGTAAAATACTTTAATATTTTGACATAATTACAATGGTAAGGTAGCAAACTGGTTCCCAACAGAGATCAGTTTTCAGGATTTAAAATTTTTGTATATTCTGCCTAAATTAAATAGTCTGCACAAAATATGTTTCCTTAGAATCTCTCTAATCCTCTCATAGACCATGTATAGTAGAAACTGTGCTAAAAGCCCATGTGGCAGCAGTTTCCTTAGAATTGTTTTCTAGTTTGTTTGAAAATTACTGGCAGAGCCAGCCAAACTAAGAAAAGGTTAACAAAAACCAAAATGCCCCTGATAATCCTGATTATTAATGGAGGAATAGAAGGTGGAAAATTACTAACTGGAATACAACCCCAAGTCTAATTAGACACTATTTAGACATTAGAAATTGGGCCACTGTTTTTGTGTAAAGTAATTTTAGAGTACAAACTCTCAAATAACAAAGTAAAGAACAATTTAGCCTTCTTCTTTCCTAAGGCATGAAATGCCACACCTAGGAACACAAAAAATTACTTATTAAATTCTAGACTAAAATACCCAGTCTCTAGTAGGAGATCAACTTATAACATGCAATTCAATTTACTGGCATTAACAGTGCCTCACTTATGGCCAGGTAAAGATTCTACCTTTATCCATAAATCTCTGAGTACAGATAAAGTATTTTGATGAATGTTTCTATAGCCTCTGTACAGAGGGCCAAGACAGCTGCACTACTCAAGGAACACACAGAGTACAATGTTCAGAATAAAACATGTAAGAACAAGAAATAATGTGTTCTCAGTTGAAGAACTTTGGCACAAAGATGACTTTTACAGGAAATGAAGCTAATATAGATTTCAAACACGTCAAGCACTCATTAAGAGATAGTCCTCTTTGATAAAATTTTCGCACTGTAACTCTAATAATCAAGAAAGTAAAGGCATAAAAGCTCATACGGTAAGTGCCACTTTCATGGGTTAGCAAAGAAAGAGACAAAATAATCCTCTAAATATTTATGTGAATTCAGTTGTACAAGATGAATGCTAAAACATTGTTTACAATTAGAAAGTAACTTTACTTTCCCCTAAAATTGCCCTTACAAATTAGAAACTTTGCAAGGTAAACTGTTACACACTTATTCAATCTAAGAATTAATGGCCAGGAAATAATTACACACGTTTGTCTCCAGGCAGATGGCATTGGAGTCACTCAAAAAAGATTTTATAATAAACAGTATCAAACTATTTTACATCTTTATTGGCAATATATATAATTCAAATACAATCAGTTCTGATTTTTCATTGTCAGTTCACTTTTCCATTATATCAAGGATTTCCATTCGTGTCTATGGAGGCCAATATATGGTACTCAATCTATGCTTGCCAAGCCCTGTACCTGTCAATCATTAAAACAAATAATTCTTTTAAAAAATTGATATTCTGCACAGCTAATCACTATATTTCATATCCAATAATTCTTTGTATTCCTTGTAGGCAATCTTACATGAGGGGAAAATGTTACGTTTCTACAACTTCTACTTTTTAAAATAAATGTTCACTTATCCAGAAAACAAATAAAGGCTAATTGGGGGGATTAAAATGAGTACTGGCTGAACAACACACAATACTATAGAACTATCTTGCTGTTTTGTCTTCTGAGATTTCATATTTTGTTAGCCAGATTCAAAATGAATCAGATACTGTTCAAATGGACAAGCCTTCCCGCATGGCAGCCTTTTTTTAAAAAAAGTTTCATCAAAATACTGAATGCACAAATTTACTTTAAAAAGTTCAGGTCTCTGAGGCATAATTCACAGATCTTCCAAACCTGATTGATAATAAATAATAACCTTCATATGAATTGTACCGTGACTCCCAGAATTCGCTACCATCCTGAGTACTGGCTCAAAATTATATGATCTCTGGCCAAACATCTCATGAAAATAAATAAGTTGTTTCATGGACTATTAGCATATTTGTTTCTTTTTAAAAGATACTCGCACTTTTACAGGAATTAACAGAATATGCCAAATTATAGACAGTGTAAATACAACCACTTATGTTTCTAAGTAAATACATTTCTGGTATTAATTATAGTAATTCCAATTGGCAGCAAGCCTCAGAAGGAAATCCCTTCTACCGCCCACCCAACTAGAAATCCATCATCAAATTTATTTAAAATAGAGATTAACTTGCATTCTTTTTCTAAAACAGAAGCAAAATATAAATGCAATGCAAATAAATATTTACTTGAACTGCTGGACGCCCCCCTTTTCTGTACAGCCCTTGCTTTGCACCACCCCAGTTCTGTTACTAAGCTTTCTATCTCTCTCCTGAGTAGATTCTGGGTACATAAAGAATTATTTCTGTTTGCACTGTAGAAGCAGTTATTATATCCAGAAAACCGTTTAGATGAATATTACTTAAGGTCAAAGACATTACTGCATTTAAAAAAAATTATTTATAGAAAGTAAACTATTCTTCACTGCATCAACTAGCCCAAAAATGAATACAGCCAACCTCAGTCGAGGGATGAATTAAACATATAAACATAACCCGGAAGAAAATCAGTTCCTGTATTTCCACTTTAAACCAACCTCAGTGGCAAGAAATAAACAACTCCCTTCAAAGGAAGGAGTAGTACAGTGGAAGCTCAGAAGCACCATATGACTTACATCACATTCATCAAAAGACTAGTAGCAACCATAGTATTTATTAACCCAACCAACCCATCAAATTCATAGCATTCCCCATTTTCAGTTCACGGCCTGCCTACGAAGTAGAGGCACCCACAGATAATTTTGCAAGCCACATAAGTACGTCTAAATGCCCTCAAATGGGGGGAAACAGCCCGGACAGCTGAGCTTGGCTACTTCCTCCCACAATGCAACTTGAGCCGCCCTCACGATTTCAAACCCTCCATTCACGGAAACAACATTAAGAGAGAGGTCAACAATACTCCTCTGCCCCTCCCGTATTTCATCCAAGGAACCAACCGCGCTTGAAAAGAGACGGGTTCCCTCTCCCCATTTCTTTCAAGACTCGGGGGATACCCAGAGTTTCCGGGTGAGAAGGAAGTGGGCCCGCCCCCGGCCCTCCCCAGTTAGCAGCCGGGCTGGGAGGGCCTTCCATGTGCAAAGGGGGAAGGCGGCAGCGGCAGGGGATACTCACATCCGTCTATCTCCTCCTGAACGTCCTCCTGGAGCAGCGACAGATCTGGGCAGGCGGATTAAGACAAAACAAAAGACAACGTGAATTCTCGCCGAGGGACTCCGCGTGCCGCCCTTCCCACCCCCAGGCTCGTTATGAGCTCCGTTTGGCACCCGAGCCCACACCTCATCCCCCTCCTCACATTCACACTCCGAGGGAAGAGACGGAAGGGGGACGCCTCCCTCTGCCAACAAATCCCACAAGCCCTTCCTACCTCACGGTGACTGAGATACGCGAGCGAGCCGCATAGTTGTTTTTTTTTTTCCCAAAAGAAGAAGGGGGGGAAAAAAACACCCCACACTTTCACTATAGTTGCTCCCGCACAGGCGCACACCCCGTGCAACGCGGGCGGAGAGGCCCCAGATACCCCACCCAAATCGGGGTTGCTTGGGAGTCTCTCTCTAAGGCGCCGCTGCCTTTCCTTTTGGGACTTATTTGTTTCGAGGGAGGGGGCTCTCGCAATGGGACGATGGGGTGGGGGGGTAATTGAGGTGGAAGGGAGGTGCTACCTACCCGCCATGTTCCTGCAAACCTCCCCGCCCGGTTCCAGGGGCTACATTTAACCGCAAGGGCACCAAGGAGCGAGGGCTGAGGGAAAAGACGGCTTGCTTGAGGCCTTTGGGCCCAGGCGCGTTTCCGGGCGTCCCCGGGAGAGTCTAACACCGAGCGAGCGAGCCAGAGAGGGAGGGGTCTGAGTCGGACACAAACGGCTGCCCCCGCCTCCGCCAGGGAGGGAAGGCAGGCAAGCGGGCGAGCCTGCCTCAGACAAGCCGAGCGGCTCTGCTTTTCACCTCTCTTCCTCCGACTGACTCACCGCAGCCTCGAGAGCCGCCTGAGCCGGGCGCAGCCCTGCAAAAGCGGTTTATCCCGGCCGGACAGGCCCAGCCGGAATCGGTAATGCGGAATGAGTGGCTTTACCCCGCACGAAAAAAAGCCACATGGCAGACTGGCGCGCCCCTCCCAGGGCCCAGCTATTGTCCTGAGCTTGGCATCACTTGACTTGGACCCGACCTTGTCTCCCCCCCACACCCCTTGTCTCCCTTCAAATTGGTTGAAAGACATGAAATTTGAGGCGTTCGTCTTTCCGGCCCTAGTGGGCACTGGCACCGTTTCATAGTTGAGATGGAAGATTGTTAGTTAAGTGTCCTTTACATACTTTCTCTTTCTTGGATCAGACACTTGTTTTCCCCTCTTGTGAGCAGATGTTCTCTTGGCATTGTCCGAGTGGTCACTGACTTCATCTTTCTCTTGTTGGATGTTTTTAACTCCTATCTAGGTTACCTTAGAAGCTTTTTATTATGATGTACTATTTTCCTATGTTCTATTTATTCTGCATTAAACTTAACTAACAATAAACTGGAATGATAAAATTGAACTCACTGTTTTAACTGTAGGTGACCCCTGTGGTTTAGAAGGTGGCAAATGGAGCTATTGATGTCTGGCACAGCAATAAATAGATTAAACCATTATGATGTCATTCTATGAAGAACTACCTTTCAGAATTGGTGTCACAATGCAGCAAATTCATGCTTTATTTTATCTCTTGGCAGTATAAGAAATTGTACAAAAAATAATCTGAAACTATGGTTTGGAATGCAAACTACTATGTGAAGGAAAGACATAATAGTAAGAATCCTTAGGCTCATATACAAGTACACTGAGATTTAAGAGAAAATATTTTGACAGCAAAATAACTGCTATACTCTAATGGTCAGAAATATTGTCAGATAGAAGCTCCCTGGTTGAAATCTTATAGGATAAAGCATTAAAGTGTCATATGACCACATTAATGTGATATTTTTCTTTCTTTTCTGCAGAAAAGTATGCTGGCATAAAATTTGCTGCTTCAGTTGCTAGCTATGTTCTGTTACAGTAATGAACTGATGACCATTGCTATCCTTACTGTTTGAATGTACAATACTTTAAAGAAAAGAATTGGTGGAGTCCTCCACCATGCATCACCTGCCAACAGGAAAACAGCCACCAATCACTCTGTCTGATGTGAGATGAACAATTATAGGGAAGTGCTTGGTGTAGCATATCAGGTTGTCTAATTAAAAGGTTGCAGACCCTTATTGTTCTGTGCCTATGCTATGTCAGGTTATGAGTCTAGCATTCTTATGAAAGCTAAATCTCTGTCCAAATAACTGGCAAACAAGTTGTAGGCATGGAAGAGAGTGGGGGGTGGGGGGTAAGCAGGAAAGAGTGGTTGATAATGAACAAATTCCATCTGGTAATGTGGCAAAGGCATGCTATTGTTGTCAAAGAGCAGTACCAGGAATTATACCAAAGTTTAAAAAAAATACAGCCATATTTATATAGCAGAAAAGGTCTAATGTACTCTGCTATGGCAGAACCAGTCGCAGACAACTGTTAGGACCTGTCTGTCTCTTCTAGTTTATATCAAACTTTGCAGCACAGGACTAGCCTTTTCTTAAAGAAGCACTACTTTTTAAAAATAGATCTAGTTCTTTTTCAACAGGACATGAAATCCTTATTTAAAAAACAGGTGCAGCTCTCTTTAAAAAGATGAACCCAATATTTATAAGAAGACTACATTACCTTATTAATGTACCAGAAAGCACCTGGCAGACATCACTTAGGTAGATTTCTTTGTGGAAGCCACCTACCTACTTACCCTCTTAGCCCATGCAAAGATGGCTAAGGAGGATAATTCTTAGAGATCATAACAGGATGTGCCTTCAGAAACTTAAATTGGTCAGTAGGAGCTGGGCAGATCTTACATCTCACAATATTACATCAACGATGAAAATTACTAGATATGCCATTTCCCCATTGGCAAAAAGTGCATTGGGAGAAAAGGAGCACTATTTTAAAATAGGAATAGTTAAAATTGCTTCAGTTGTAGCATGGAAATGGAATGAAGGCAATGTTATAAGGGCATGGTATAATGAAAACCAATAGTGAGGAGTTTGTCCTCCAATTGCAACTATAAATCAAGGGTAGAACTTTTAATGAAATTTTGAAGCTAAATGTAAAATAAGGCTTATGTTATAGATCAGCAAATAGTTTCACCCGCTTCTAATCTATCATATAGAGACAATAATATTGGATTGTAATCTATAATATGGATAAAATATTTAGTAACCAGTCAAAGTTACAATGGACCCACCAAAGGTACTTACGACTGAGCTCTGAAGTTCCAATGGCTGGGCCCCCTCTGCGGTCCTGTGTCTTCATTTCAGGGTCTTGGCAACTGGGCCACATTTACAACCATTTGCAGCATCCTACAATCATGTCACCACATTTTATGATATTTTTTTTGCCCAAAACTGCCTCCAGTTTTCAGCAAAAATGTCTCATCTCAAACAATTAACTTAATGACTGCTGCATTAATGATAGCTACATTTGCTACCTCAAACTTTTAAACTATGCACTACTATGGTTATGATTCTTCTTACAAAAGAAGAAAATTCCAGATTCATCTGGTATAATCAGATACAGGTATGGTATTACATTTTCTGTATTATGATCTTACCATGGGCCATTTGAAAGTTGTTCTATGTAGCACGTAATCTGTAGTACCTATCCCAGAGAAGAAGGGTGTGGGTGGGGTTAGTTTAGTATAGGTATCATTAAAAACTATTCATATTGCAATATTTTAAAATGGAACAAATAATAAAGCTTCAAAAACTCTCATGAAAGTCCAAGAACACTCATTAAAAATCATAATACATTAATTATGTCCACCTGCCTTCATTTGATTAAAACCTGCCTGTCTGTTTGCATTCTTCCCATGTCAAAATACTGCATACAAATATAGATAAAACAATTTAAAGCATCTTTTCAAAGCTGTCCCTGCATTCTGGAATGCCATACCATTTAAGACTAGGTTGACCCCAACTTTGCTCATCTTTTGGAAAGATTTAAAGACCAAGTTGTTTTCCCATGCATGGAGACAGTCAGAATAAATGAAACCACACTCCTAGTATATGTTGTATTCACTAGCTATTTTGTTATTTTTTAAATTTTTATCAGTTGCCATGAGCTGTATTTGTGAGTTGAGCAGCCATATAAATTTATTTAAATAAATACATAAGCGCAAAAAGTACAACATAAATAATAACATACTACCTTTTAAATAGTTAAAATCTGTAACCTCATACCCTGAAAAACACACAAAGGCTTGTTCACAAATCTGTCTATACCATTGGAGGGCTTATTAAAATTATGTGTGAACTGGTTATCCTACTATGCCTTGTTAAATAACTATGGTATTTTTTTTAAAAAAAATCACGTTTGCTTAATGCAGTAGGACTACCAGCTGCAGACTGGTTCGATATCCAGATAACAAAAGCCTGGGTGGAGAACAAGTAAACAGGGAAAGCAAACACTTTGTCACAAAATAAGGACATAGACTGAAAGGGTCCACCGGAAAGCTACCAACAGAAAAGAGGAAGCAAAAGCATTTATATTAACAGTGAGGAAACAAAACTTGCAGGAACTGCAAGATGGACAGGAATTTATTATGGTGACCTAATTATTAGAGGTGTGTGAAAATATGTGAAAATAATGCATTGCTAAGCAAAAAACAATTTGATTGGTGTCCAGAAGATTCATTAAGCAGTAGAATAATGAGGGACCATACTTTGATATTCAAGATTATAAAGAGAACATAGAATGAGAATTTACGAGCTTGAAGAAAAGTTGCATGTACATGAGTGCATGGCAAGAGATTTAGAAAGTACTAAACATCATGTGTCCCCGGGGTCATTGTTTTAGAGATATTTCCTTAACTAAACAGAAACAGAATGACCACAGGCTGGCAAAAAAGCAATGTAGCAGAAAATAGATAAATTCCACATTTAAAAAAACCAATGTAGCAGGAACATCTTCCAACTTTCTTTTGGTTTTAGCACTGGGTTCCCTTGTTGGAATCTTGGAATTATCCCCTTTCCTTCCCATCCCATTCCTTTCTAATATGCAGGAAAGTGGCTGCTGCTAGATGGGGGAAGGAGTGAGGGATTGTGAGTGGGAAATTGTCAGAATGTTGAAAATAAAGATGTGATTGCAGAAACCTGGTAGCACAGCAGCAGCCAATAGCACTGAAGCAGCCATAACTTTCATTCCCTTAGGAGTCATGATTCCCAGATTTTGGAAGCATTCTGTAAGCAAGCCCATTTGAAGTACCTTGGTTGAAAAGTTACCACACTGTTTTTGCCCAGTTAAAGGTCATGGTAAGAGTTTAATGATATATGGATTTATATACTGTGCTTTCAGATTTTGTTGGAAGAAATTGGCCGTGAGATTTAATAGGAAGACATACAACAAATCTTACTGGATAGAAAAAAAATTGGAAGCTTAAGGAACAGAGAAGTGGAGAAAAAAGTATTCCTTGCCAGAAGATGAGGAAAAAGATGGTGATTTGGTGCTGTGACAAACAAAAACAGCTATGTTCAGCTCACGAAGAATCCTATCTCTCAAAAATGTGGATTGAAATGAGAATGACTATTAAAACTTGAAGTATAGAAGAGATTCAGAACAAAGATTAATAAAGATGGTACCACACACACACAAAAACATTCAAAGGAGAAATTGAAGGAATTAGGTATGTTTAATCCTGATAAAGGATTAAATGTTAGATATGACAGTACATATCAAGTACTTGACAATTGTTACTCACAAAAAGCCACAAGCTATTGTCTGTTCTACTAAATGCAGGATATGAAATAATGTACAATTACCATAAAGAAAGGCAATTTTAAGTTGAATAGGGAAAAATTATATAACAATGAGTTCTAAGGAACTTGAGAGCTTCTCATATGAAGATGCATTTAATCACACACAGAGTAGACATTCACAACAAGGTGAATACAAGGTTGTACTTTGCATTGCAAAGTATTGTAGTTGGTATTTTCCAAATGACACAAAAAAGTATTTCGTACACTGAACACCATAACAAGTAAGTTCTCTATGTTCATGTAACCAGATTATAACCCACAGATTTAAATATAAAATATTATTTAGTAGTCCAAAGATTTTAGTGATCACCTGGGATATTAACTTTGTAATATAGTATAATACAATGATTTTATTTAAAAAATTAGCTACAAATGGATAATATGGAAAAAGAGAAATTTCCATTGCAAGTTCTTGCTTCAAATTCAAGGGTGTATTTATGAATGAATGAATGGAATGGATGAATGGATGAAAATTTATATGGTTGCCTAATTCATTCTTAATGACTCCAGGCAGCTTACAGAGATAAATAAAAAGAAATAAACCCTCACTCCCCTGAAGACAATAATCAGTCAAATAAGCCACTTGATGGGTCCCATCCTATTCTGGGTTCCCCAGGCCTGTTGGCAAAACCAGGTCTTCAGAGCCTTATGAAAGAGTGTCAAACTTGGGTGCTAATCTTGTTTTCTGTGGAGATAATGTTTCAAAGGGAATGAATCATCATAGAGAAGGCCCTTCTTGGTCCCAATAGATAGTACCTCCTTAGGAGCAGAGGTGGTATTCAGCAGGTTCTGAGCAGTTCTGGAGAACTGGTAATGGAAATTTTGAGTAGTTCGGAGAACCGGCAAATATCACCTCTGACTGACCTGCCCCCATCTATTCTCTGCCTCACGAGTCCCAGCTGATTGGTTGGTTCTTCTTTTGTTGCCCTGCACAGGAGAACAGAGCTGGAAAGCAGGTTAGTGGGATGGGGAGGGAATGGAGATTTTACAGTATCCTTCTGCCATGCCACCAAGCCACGCCCACAGAACCGGTAGTAAAAAAATTTGAATCCCACCACTGCTTAGGAGAGGGGATTTGCAGCATTCCTTGCCTCTGTCCTCTGGTAGGTAGGGTAGATGTGATTAGATCTGCAGTTTATGTTCATGAAAACATTTTAAAAATGAATTGCTGAATTAATTTAGAATATTTTGATCCCTGTCCAACACTGTTAAGCATACTTAAATGTAACCATAAAAATTCACTGAAATGTAACCATAAAAATTCAGATGACTTGCTTTTTAGAATATTTATGTGCAAAGCAGTATTAGTCATTTGTTATATACTTTATGCGAAAACAAGGAAATGGGATAGAAAATGGTTGTGAGCAAAATTGTCGTTCATGCAGGGATCAGCCACTGAGAATTCCCACTCCATATGAGTGAAATGCATGGGCATCCAATGACCTGCCTTCTCTAATGACTGCCTTTGTACTCTGGAACATTTAACCTCTTGAGGTGCGAAATATCCTAAACCGCATAGCCTTCTGGAAGATACTCGAGTAAGTCTGTTCCACTGTATCTTTGGTGTTAGCAGTCTAAGAGCTGCCATGTACTTACTAGTTAGGAAGGCTGATTAATTAATTTGTGGGGGAATTGTAAGCTATGAATGTTGGTTAATTAAGGACAGCCTTGAGTCTAAGCAGCATATAATATTTTGTAGAAATAAATAAAATTAGTATAAGTGACAAACCTGTCTCTCTTAGCTTTGTTTCCTTGAGCAACAAAAACTACAATGCTAGAATAAAGGCAAATGATTGGCTACTTTACATCCCTTAAGGGAGGTGTCACAATCCCAGTATGACAATGAGTTGCTTCTTGGCTCTCAGAAGAAGCAACTGACCAAAATATTTTTTTTCCTCAAAGGTCTATGTGCTTCTTCTCATGCACCTATTTCCATATTTTTTATGTACGGAATACATACATACCTATTTCCTTAGATTCTTATGACTATAACTTGTTATTGTATCTCATGATATTTGTTGATTGCTTTTATTTAGTATCCTATTATGATTTATTTTGATTGCTTTAGTAACTTATGACAATCACTGAGTGTTGTATCTATGATGTATGATAATTGTATTTTATGATTATGATTATCACTTGTTGCTTGTATATACAGTAAGTGCACTGAGAGCTTATGCACCGGTGACAAATTCCTTGTGTGTCTCCAATCACATATAGCCAATAACTCCACTGTTATACATTTCAATTTCTGACACAAGCATGTAAATGTGTGTGATAACATTGTTGCATGCATTTCATCATATGTTTCCCTGCCATCCATATCTCTTCAGAGACAGCTGCTTCTTCTGCTCATGAACATTTCATTCTCCAAGTCCCCCAAAAATCCTGCTGTTTTGATAATTTCCTTCTTATTTCTTCACGTATCTTTCCTTTTGGTTGTTTCTAAGCAAAGAAATAAGTACACTAAGATTACTCTAGAAAGGACTATGTTGTGATAGCCTTTTCATCTTGTACTCTAACATATGTCTTTTAGAAAATATGTTGCAAGGATCTATAAAGCAGAATGGTTGTGTTTTCTTAATTGTTGACATCTGGCATGACATGTTTCTGCTAAATCTTATAGAATTGAATTAAGTTCTGTCTGGAGGCTCCACACTGGGAAATTCAGCTGCCTACCCCAATTTAAGTCCAAGCACTTGCCTGGAGGCACTGTCGTTTGAAGATGGAGAGCCACATTGCCTTGCTAGAACAGCTGATAGGCAGACATCAGTGGTTCTCTCCAGAGGCCCCATGCCATCTCAGTTCACTTAACAATTGTGAAGGTCATTTAATGAACCAAAGCAAACAGCAAACCCAATGTTTGTTCACTTAATGATCCAGTTGATTTACTTAACAAGCACAGTAAAAATGTCATAAAATGAGTGATCCATTTTATAACAGTCTTGACCTATGACCCTAATGGGCAGGCTCCATTAGGGTTGTATCTCAGGGACTACCTGTATTTGGTTTGTATCTGTACCATATAGGAAACATATTCTTTCTGTATAAAATTAATAGTTATCTTCCACAGTAACTTTGTTTTTCAGATCCTTCCATGGCATTCAACATTTGATCTTGTTAAACCAAAGATAATTCCAGAATTCCCAGCATTCCCAGTCATCAATCTTTCTCTCTGACTTCAGACTTCTAATATTTTCCTTTTTTCCATAGACATACTGGCATGACATAGTCATGTAGTATCAGCATTTCTCTTTGGTCACCACAAAGCAGTTTATTTAGAAAATGCTTCTTAGTTTAATTTTATCATTCAGTTCAATTTTAATTTAATATTTAACTTAATTCATTCAATTTAGCTACTAGCTGATTTGAAACTGCTCACAATATAACAACAATAAAATAAACATAAAAAATAAAAAAGCAAGAAAAATAAGTGGAAGAAAAAATAAAGAACAAGAATATAAATATAAGTCCAGCCAATAACACACAAAATACTGTACACCCAGAAGGAGCTGCATACTCTCCACCTCTAGCCCAGTGCACCACTGGAAAAAGATAGTAACAAATCCTTTTTCTATGTTCAGTTTTGGATCACAAATCCCATCACTGTCAAAACTGGTTCCATCAATATCAATCCATCCATCAAGGGGCATGCATAAGTGCACCATCGTGCCTCCTCTCCCTGTCCTATTGTCCCCATTTAATCGTACCTATTTCCTGTATTCCTACTCATGTTTATACTTATACCTATTATTTTGTAACCGATTGACAAATCAAATAAATAAATAAATAAAATATCACATGAGAAGGCCTGATTCTTAGTTTATCTAGGAAATGTCAAACAATCTTATAAACTCACAAATTAATAAGCAAGCATCAAGAGATAGGGGAAATCCTCAGTGCTTTCCCGGCCTTAAATGGACAATTATTGCTATGCCTCAACCTTACATTTTCCAATCCATATACATACAGTACTTAACAAAAAGACTATAGTTTTGATCTTTTCTGTGGTATCTTTGTCAGAACCTTACTCTTGGATACTAGAGAGATCAAGAACTGAGCATAGATATTTTGCAGCCAATAGTTTGCTCTATCACTCTATTACGCTCTCACTTATTTTAATAAAGTTTTTTGAGTTTAAAAGTAAATGTTTTAATTTTTTGTAGAGAATTACAACTCAGATGTTTTCCAAATTAAAATCAGCAGGGCCTATAATTAGGATAACATGACTTGGGTTTTTTTTCCATAAGTTTTAAACATACTAAAAAGTGAGAGATTCCTTAGGAATGTTTCCTTGACCTCAGGTCTTTAAATACAGACTGACTGTTATGAAAGTTCCTGGAATAGAAAGGGTCAGAGACTGTTACTGCTAATTACTAATTCCATGTTTATCCTGTTTGTACACAATGATTATCTTAATTTGTTCTTTATCCTGTGTGATCTAGTGATAGGAAACATTATAATTCCTTTAACATAGTATAGTTAGTAGATTTACTGACACTTTTTTCTCTTGCTCAAAATAATAGTTTTTTTCCCCCAATTTTCTTTGGTCAATATACTGTATTATCCAAATTGTATTAAATAGATTCCTTAATTGTTAAAGGAGTGAGTCTGCAATGCACAAATGCAATTATTTCAGTATTTGTTAAAAAAAAAATCATATGAGAACTCCAGAATAAATTGTGAATTAATTTCTCAATTGTCAAGAACACATTTTTACAGAAAGTTTTTTTTCTCTTCTCTTAGAATTTAAAATATTTAGATGACACTTATCCGATAGCTTTAAAAAATAAATAAATTCTGCAGTCCATGTTATGTTATTGTGACCTACCTTGAAAGCCAACATTTGGAGGAAACCTAGCTTTAGAAATGTGTCTTGTGGAGGGCAGATGTATACAATCATTTGGGTCTTAATCCCTGTTAGGCACAGCAGTGTTTTTGTTGGATCAAGTCAAGTCAAATAGGCTTTCCTTATAAATTTGAGCTCCAATTATGATTCCTGGCATTATTAAGGTTGGAAGAAAACCCAATTGAAGAGGTTTTTTTAAATGTGGCATTTATCTATTTCCAGTAAAAATACATTCATTCTTATTTCAGTCTTTTGAAGGATTAGGTATAATAAAAATTAGGCTACACATCCCTCCATTTTTTCTATTTTTAACACTTATGAGCAAGCTACTGAAGGAAAATGTTGATAAAATACTGCACTGAACTTTTTTATCTTATAAAAAAATAAAAGCAGCTAATCAATGGGAAAAACTATGCCTTCATTGAAACGCATTGCTTTATTTTAAAGAATGATATTCTTTACTTCTCCAAGGGGTCCAAAAACATTCTCTTAAGCCATTTTTAACATGCCCTAAAATCAAAAACTTTATTCAAGCATGTAATATCAATGCTACACAGAGGTGGTATTCAGCAAGTTCTGACCAGTTCTGGAGAACCGGGAGTGGAAATTTTGAGTAGTTTGGAGAACTGGCAAATACCACCTCTGACTGGAGATTTTACAGTATCCTTCCCCTGCCACACCCACCAAGCCATGCCCACAGAACCGATAGTAAAAAAAAATTGAATCCGATCACTGATGCTACAGTACTTGTAACTTGACTCATTTTATATATCAGTAGAAGTCATAGGAAGTTCTGATTTAGTAGCAAAAATATGTACAAATTCAGAAAACCTAAGACGGCCAATATTTTTCATACCAGTTTCCTATGTTTGTTTTCTCAATTTCTTTTATATCTAGAGATTCAGTTTTGCTAATTTAAAAACAATTTGCATTTTTTCATAGATACCCTGCTGTTTCAAGAAGTTCACAAAATTTTCAAAAGTCTGGATTTCAGGTTACGGGCAAGAAGTTCTGCAGCAAATTCTGTTTTTCTAGGGATTGTTTGAGAGAACCAGACTTTTATGGAATTGCTAAGAATTCTCCTGCTAGACAATATGTCAGTTCACTCTGGATGGTAGTAGCCTATTATAACCATAAACCTCATTTACTGGAAAATTCTTGGAAAAAAGCCTGCTGGAGAGATGTCTACGGAGATTCTCAATAATCCAGGTCATTGTTGCCCCAAATGTTTCTCCAAAAGGCAATTGGACTTTCTTGGTTTTTTTCCTTTAAAAATGTTCGCTCCTCATCCAAATGAGAAGTGAATCATTAAAAAAAAAACACAAGAAAGTCCAGTTACCTTTTGGAAAAGCACTTTTGGGACTTTGCTGGAGAGGTTTAAATTAAATTAATTTACCCAGTTTAAGATTGTCACTTTGGGCTATTTACTGTCTCTCGAATCAATGTACCAGAAGATTGTTGGGGTGATAGGAAATGTTGAGAGGGGAGTGCTATGAATGACATCTTGAATTCTTGGAGAAGATGGGTTTTAAAATTAATAAAAAGAGTCATTGGAAGCTTGGTCAGATGCTGTAGTTATTCTGCCTGTTCTGAGTGAAGATATTGATACTGTGAAAATACTGTTATCCATTTGAAGATACAAAGGGAGACTTTGAGTACTCCATAATTTGGTAATCCTAGAGAATTAATTCTATCACCCTTGATGTCTCACTGAACTGGCTGGATTAGGCTTGCAAAACATTCAGATTGCATTAGAGCAAAATAAATGGACTTGATTTATACAGGTCACAAAATTCAGCTTTTGATAAGCTTAGAAATCTAAATTTGCTTTCCTTAGCGCATGTTTGCATTATTGACTATAACCTTAATGAATGATAATTCTATTACATGCATTGCTACTTATACGGTTTAATCTCTGATGTAATGTGTTTTTATTTTTATTTACAGGGGTGTACTTTAGCTTTGAAATCTGCTTCCAGGTAAATGGCTAGTAGCAATAGCAATCCAAAGAGGCCGTGTTAAAAAAAAGTACTGTATCTTGTTTTGCTTTAAATTTTATCCAGCAGCTTTTAAATCAGTCCACTTATCATATCTGTTACATTTTCTTCCTCCCCATCTCCTTCAAAGCGTTGCGTGCTGCTGTTGTACTTGGAAATTTGAGCTCTCAGCCCGGCGGGACGCGCGCTGAGAGAAAAATGGGCGGGAACGCCGCTGTTACTTCTGTTCGTTTCGCAACCTGGAAACGCTCAAGGGCCAGCCGCGGGTCCAGCGCGCCGATCCAAGAACGGCAACTGCGTCTTCCGAAATACGCCGAAGCGCAGCTATTTCGTAAGCGTTGGATTTGGATGAAGAAAGCGGCAAAAGAAAGCGAGGAGGAGCCGAAGCCGGGGTTAAGCTCATGTGACCGCTGGCGGCACAGGGCTGGAGCTGCTGAGAAGTAGCCGTAACTGCTGCCGCTTTTGCCCGTTTTTGGAACTGGGTAACAAGCGAGAGGCCGAAGGATTCGCTCCTCTCAAGGATGCGAAGCTGCCTCGCTCCAAACAGATGATGGCGATACGAGAGCTGAAAGTCTGTCTGCTTGGAGTGAGTAGCGACCAAAAGAAAGAAAAATACGAGGGGGAGGGGGGAATCTGGGAAGGGGACGCTGAATTCTGGGTAGCAAGTGAAGATTTTAAGCAAACAGGCGTCCCGCACAAACGACCGACAGAGAGCGCGAGCCGAGCGGAGGAAGGACGGGCGCTGGAAAGCAGCTTGACAAGCCTGCGTTTTACAGAACAGTTTTCTTTGTCTTCCTTTTGGCCCATTCTAGTTCGGATGCTGACTGGCTTTCCGCTCACTTTACTTTTTCGATTTGCTTGCTGGGAATTTTGGCAGCTCAGGCAGTTAGACTAAATAAGGATTAAGCAAGGCAAACTTTCCTCTTCCTTGTCCCAAATTTGTTCTGGTTACGTTCTACTTTGTCTGTGTTTCTTTTACTTGATGGCAAACGTTTACAGCTATTCTGGGGTTTTCATTCCCGTAGAGAGATGATGGAACCCCATTGAATCTTTAAAGATGCAGTGCGCACGCAATGTTGAATGCTGCTTTATAGCAAATTAAATTAAAAAAAAAAAAAGGAAACTGTTGTTCATGTGGCAAGCTGATCATGTGGAGTAATTTTTCTTTTAACTCTTTTAACCAATTATTAAGAGTAAGGTAACTGCATTCCACACTTGCATTATGATCAGATTCACAGATAGGTGTAATTTTTGTAGAGATGTTTTCTTGTTTGGAAATATCCATTGAGGAGTATTCTTTTCAACCGTTAAAATATAGAAATCTCGTTCTCCTTTCCTCTGCTGTCTTCCGCAAGTTAAGTGTGTTGTGTTTTATCCTAAATATGGCGTTTTTGTGGTTTGTATTTAGCATATAACATTTTGAGGTCACGGAAGAGATTGCTACACACTTGCCTTTCCTCACTGATTTTGGCTGTAAGTGGACAGAAATTGCTTCAGTGCAAAAAGCAGTTCACCATGAGATGCAACTCAGCAAAAACTTTAATTCTGTGGCTAATCATATCCTCTTTTTAGAATAATTCTCTGCAGTGTTATGGTGAATCCCTCCCAGCTGATCATTTACAGGCCCACATAGACCAGTGTCAGGGAATTCTGTTTTGTACAGTCATGGTGATTTAATAGTTTACACTATATTTCGCTCCCATTACTAAGAAAAAACAGTACAGCATTAAAACAGCATTCCATTTTCAGAAGTTACAGCAACTGCCATAAAAATACTTCTCCAGAGTACTCTTATATTTACACAGCCAGATGTTTTGTTCAGACTGAAGTTAACTTAGTTTCTGCTTTGTGGATTTTCCTATTTCTTCTTCCTTCCCACCTAAGGCAGGAAAATAAATACCAATTGTTTTCTCTTTGATGGGCTTGTTTTTGAAATACAAAGAAATTCATGGCAGACTCCCCAGCAGATCAATATAAAATTACTGTTGAAGACATAGTAGGGACGAACGAAATCGGTTGCCTGCTAGAGCACACACTAGCCTATTAATGTGTAGGCATTTTTATTTATGTATAAACTATATTGAGGCACCAGTTACATGTATGTATCAGGATTACCACTCATTTTTTTGTATAGGCATAGATTCATAGACTTGGAATTGGAATTTTGACTATGGAGATCTATTCCCCTCTCTGGGTAGGAGTCAAAATGAAAACATCACAGCAGTTGACTTCCTTGCATCTTTGTCTACATTTAGGGAAGAAGATCCTTGCTATTTGGAGTCACTATTGCTCTGCATTTAATAGCAATAGCAATAGCACTTAGACTTATAAACAGCTTTACTGTGCTTAACAGACCCCCCCTAAGCCGTTTACAGAGTCAGCATATTGCCCCCAACAATCTGTGTCCTCATTTTACCAACCTCGGAAGGATGGAAGGCTGAGTCAACCTTGAGCTGGTGAGATTCGAACTGCCAAACTCGTGGCAGCTGGCAGTCAGGAGAAGTAGTCTGCAGTACTGCATTCTAACCACTGCACCACCACTGCATATATATAACTGTCTATGCAAAATTCTTTTATATGAATAAGTATTACTATATGCCAGGCTGTGAGAATCAGGTAGAGGAATTATTTTGGTATGAGATAGGCAGATAAAATATGGGTGCTTTAAAAGGAAGCATTTTAATTGACTTGGTACTTGGGACTTTTATTATTTCCAAGTTTGTATTTTTTATATTTGTGTGTGTCTTGCTTCTTGGGTTTGTTACCTATATGTAGCTTAATAGGTGCATGACTTTTGATCTTTCTTCATGGAACTAGTTTTCAGTCCTTGATGCTAGTTTTTAATCCTTCATGCTTAATTTATAATCAACTTCTAATATATTTTTCAAAGTAATTTTCCCCCTGATCTATACCCAGTATTTTGATTCCTGTAACATTTGTTTCTGTTTAATTTCATTGTGTTTTTCTGCCAATTTTATCTAATCTGTCAACATTGTTTTCATTTTATTTGTTTATTATTTGCTATCTTATGCACTTTGCGTCAACTACAAATTTAATAAACACATTCCCCACATCTTCATTCAAGTAATTCATTTAAAAGTTAAAGAAATTAGTGTTTAGGATTTGACTTCATAGCACTCCACTCAATGCCTTCTTCCAATCTGATAAGGAACTATTGATGAGTGTTTTTTCAGTTCAGTTTTTAAGTCAAACATGTAGCATTAAATTTTTAACTATTCACCCTGAATTTGTCAGATCTTTTTCTGGAATCAAGGTATATTACAAGTAAAGAATTTCCACAATCTGTTAAGGAAGTTTCTTGATCAAAAAAAATGAGACAAGGTTTGCCTGTCAAAAATAGTTTTACAATAGATAAATCAGTGTTGAGTTCTGTAATCACTTTATTGTCCTCAAGATGCTTATAGATAATATGCTTTATAATCTGGAAGCTTTCTAGGTATTGATGTTAATCTGACTGTTTATAGTTTTTCTTTTACTAGATTTTGAGTATAATGGCATTGTACACAACTGATACAACAACATGTGACAATAGTTGTAGAGAGACAACAACACTTTCCCCTCTTTAATCAACACAAGTGTTTTTTCTAATATATTGAAATATGCATTTGCTTGGCATGGTGATCTGCCTCATTTCTCCAGACTAATGGAAAATCTACCCAGCTTCATTAACTTGTGATGAATTTTCATTCCACATAACTTTATTTTTTTCTATTGATTATTTAAACCACATGCCTAACAGTATGTAGAGGAAAACAGTCCCCCATAATTCCCCATACATTCTATTTAAATACTAAGATGTGTGTGTATGTGTAAAATATTATCTTTTATAAAAATACTAATGGAATGCTGAACATTCCAACATTTTTCGCTGTAAAAGTTGTATTTCATAAAAAAAACCAAGGATTGTTTGTTCAGTAGTTTTATTTAGAAACACAGCCTATTTAGATCTTCCTTAAGCAAAATGAAATTTATTAAATCAATATATACTTCAGTTTTACTGAACGTATTACATATTAATCTACATAGAATTGTGACTTTAGTATTTTAACTACTAATAGTAAAGTTAGATGTGCAGGTATTTTTTTAACACTGAGAAACGACAGGATGATAAGCTTATACAACTTTTGCTTGGAGTAGCAACTACTGGGTACACATTTTTAAAAATTTAAATAAAATTTAGTCTAGGAAAACACACTTTCATCATGGTATATTGATATTACATTTCATGAAGGCAGTCACTTTTTATAGAAGTACTAACATCTTTATAAACTAGACCAGCAGTCGCCAACCGGTGGGCTGTGAGAAAATTTTGGTGGGCTGCAGAGAAATCTCACCCCCAGAGAACCCCCACAAAGCAATTAATCCAAGCTGCGGAGAAACACAAGGCTGCGCCGCCCACATGGCCCGCGGGAACCCTCCCCACCCACTCACTCCTTACCCGGCAAACTTGCTTGCTAAATTGCTATTTTTCCTTTTTCTGACCATCAGCTGTTCTGCTGTGCCGGGAGATTTAGATTAGCTAGGAAGCAGGAAATGATTGGATTTCTTGCTTTCTAGCTAGTCTTTAGATCTTTGGCTCAGCACAGCCAAACCTCCCTTAGGACTGAAGATTTGCTTGCAAGCAAATTTAGTGCAGACTCACGGCAAGCAAATTTGAGGGACTGAGCTAGCTGATGGCAGATAGATAGATCACTGAATGATTCTGTGAGCAACTCAATCTGCCTGCTTTGCCTGATTTTGGGTAAAAGTTGCTCTTTTTTAAAATAAAAAATAAAATATTTACATGTGTGGTGTGTTGTGAGTTAATTTTGTGAGTTTGCTTGCTAGCAAATTTTATTGTATGTGACAGACTGAGCTAGCCAATGGCAGATAGATAGATCTCTGAATGAGTCTGTGATTCTGTGAGCAACTCAATCTGCCTGCTTTGCCTGATTTTGGGTAAAAGTTGCTCTTTTTTTAATAAAAAATTCAATATTTATATAAATATTTATAATATTTACATACAAGCCATGCCCAGCCAGTCACATGATGACCAAGCCACACCCACAAATTAGGCCACGCCCACAGAACAGGTTAGTGGTCCCTGGGATCTAAAATTATGAGTTTGGTGGTCCTTGAGGTCCAAAAGGTTGGCGACCCCTGAACTAGACCATGTTTTTAGGAACAACTGTTAGAAGTGAGTTGTTGAGGGCTCCTAATAATACAGCAATAAAGTACAGTATATATTTTTGCAGCTAATGCAATATAAATGTTTTTACTGGCCAACTATTTTTACTGCAACTGTGATTATGAGAATTTATATGGCCACTCGTTCACTTTCAGTGACTTCTGGGTGGCTTACAAAAAATAAAAAACCAATACACAAATAGGAAAAACAATAACCCTTCCCCCCCACCTCTTTTGGTCATAAGTTGACCATTTTTACCAGAATCATAAAGCACAACACAATCATTAAACCGATCCCATGGTTCTTAAGTGAATCCAGCATATCCAATGGACACCACAACTGATCATAAATGCAAGCCAATTGCCTGGTGCCCAAAATGCAATCAGATGATCCACGGGGGTATGCAGCACTCATGACTTCAAAAACAGGTCATGAGTAGCTTTTTTAAAAATCTGACAAAACTTTGAAGGGTTAAGTGAGGATTTCCTATACATCCAAGAAATCAGAAGGGTGTCAATGGGAAGCCATCCATTAATTGTTTATTGCTTGAACAATAATACAAGTACCTTAGTTTTTTAAAAAAGGTTTACTGGCTTGAGGTACATGGTTCCAAAGAAAAACATGGAAAACTTTTGAACGTCAAACCATTTAATAAGTTTATCAGACATTAGAAGTTCAAGTGGAAATAGATTGGTTTGCAGAATATTTATTGGAGAATCTTTGCTCAAATAATGGCAGAGACGACTAGAACATTTTGTGCAGAAAATTTTCAGAGTTTGGCAGTTGTATGATACTTTACTGCTTTATTGCCTATTGCTCAATATTGTTTCAAATATTATAATAAAAATATTTTTCTCTACATAAAGCTTTTGTTTCTTTGAATGTACTGTTCAAACTGCATAAAATAGTTTAAATATACTTTTCCTTGCATCAAATAATATAATCCAAATACTTTTGCAGACTGTAGATTCTGAGATGAATATACTAATTGAAATCATTAGGAAATTAATGCATAGTAGGCAATAAGAAAATATTTCAATTTAAAATATGCTGACAATCTATCCTATAAAGCAGTGATCCCCAACCTTTTTTATGCCGCGGCCCGGTACCGGCATCAGCTGGGTGCCGCGGCCTGGTACCGGCATCAGCTGGCGCCGCCATCTTTTTGATGAAAAAGTGCTTCCGGTGACCTCACCGAAGCACTTTTCATCAAAAAAAGATAAGCCAACGCTTCAGTGAGCTTTTCCGGTAGAAATGGCTTTCTACCGGAAAGCTCACGGCGCTGGCGCTGCCATCTTTTGATGAAAAAGTGCTTCCGGTGAGCTTTCTACCGAAAAGCTCACCGAAGCACTTTTTCATCAAAAAGATGGCGGCGCCAGCAACCAGCGCCCGGTAGGACTTGTTCAGCGGACGGTACCGGTCCGCGGACCGTGGTTGGGGACCCCTGCTATAAAGCATAGTCAGGGAACTATGACCCCTTTTTATGACTTGTAGATTTCAACCAGGGGTGGGATGCTACCGATTCTGCCCGGCTCTATAGAACCGGTAGCTCTGAAGAGCAGCAGACACTGAACCGGTTCTGTGTTTGCTGCTGTTTAGCCCACCCGCCCGCCTGGGTTCTTACCTGTCTTTTATTTCCTGCTTTTTCAACCTCAGCTGCTTTGCGCGGCACAGAAAGAAAAAAGAGGCTTTTCAAATACTGCGAACTTGCGTGCAGCGCTTTTCAGCTGTCCGGGCGGCACAGCTTAAGGTTTTTTACGTGTGTGTGCAGCAAAACATAGTCATCGAACTGGTAGTAACACTGGTTGAATCTCACCCCTGACTTCAACTCCCAAAATTGGAATTCTGGGAATTGAAGTTCCCAAGTCATAAAGAGGCCATAGTTGCCCACATCTGCAAAAACTAATTTTAAGTCATTTGTCCTCTTCCCTTTATCCCCAAGGATAACTTTCAGTAAGGATTTTCTACATTGTTTAAGAAAGATCATGAATAGCACTCATTTAACTTTTATTTCCAATAACTGTTCTAGAATGATCCTTGAATGCAACAAAAATATAGTTAGTTGCAGTTATTGACAGCTGTGTTCAGACATTTTCTCTAAGGAGCACTTGGAAATGTGGTTAAAAGCATGGAAAAAAATGTAGAATTGTTGATATCCAATCAGCTGATAATGATTAAATGCTATTTTGGAATGGCAGTAAGAGGAAATGTAATTCCTCATTTATTTATTTATTGGCTCTTCTTTACCATTTTACATAGATAACGGGTTTCCTTAAAACTTTACATATGTATCTCCATGCATGCCACATATTTGAGTAGCTGAAGGAACCAAGATAGTATACAATATGCCATAGAGTGAGTATTTCACTTTAGAAATGAGCATAAAGCCATGGTTCAAGATAACATGGCTTTAATTTTAAGGAATTGAATAGATTATTAGCAATGGAATAAAATAATTTTTTGCCTATTCCACACAGACCTTTTAAATTTTATCCAGCCTATCTTCCAAACATTTTAAAGATTTTCCTAGAGTCAGACAAGTACATCTACAGTAGTTCCAATTAATACATGAATAGAGCATGCAGGATGCATTGGAATGGACCCCAAAAATCTTAAAATAAATTATGTACAGATCATTTCAACAACTTATAAAGATATCAATAGAATACATTGAATTTGGTAATATTTTGCCAAAATTATTGTTTAGAATCTGTTCAATTAATTGTCTGTATGCACATGTATGTACCTTTGAATCAATCTTGATTCCTGCCAACAACCTGAACTAGCCCCTGCAGTTTTCTTGGAAATATTGTTTGAAAGCGGTTTGCCATTACTTACTTTACTTTATTGTCATTGCACCTCGTACAGTGAAATCAAACACCATCTTCAGTGCACATCATGACCATGACCATGAAAATAAACACAAACACACATCCTTCACCCTTCACACATTGAACCGGAAATCCCCGACACCACACCAGCACTGCACTATACAGCAGAATTCAAAAGAGCTACTGCCCTGGATAGAAGCTGTTTTTCAGCTTATTTGTCCTTGTTTTTATTATTCTGTACCGTCTGCCAGATGGTAATAGTTCAAAAAAAGGGTTCCCAGGATGAGATGGATCTTTGGGAATGTTTTGAACTTTCTTAAGGCAGCGGGAGCTATAAAGCTCTTTCAAAGAGGGGAGAGGGCAACCAATGATCTTCTGGGCAATGACATTAACCCTCTGGAGTGCTTTCCTATCTGCCACTGTGCAATTGGCAAACCATACAGAGGTGCAGTATGTTAAAATGCTCTCTATGAAAATTTTATGAAAATTTCAGCTATTGCTTCGGGAGTTCCCCTATTATTGAAGAAGCTAATGATGCAGCATTTCCATATTCTAATATCCTTCAGCCATTTACTTACAAAGGACAGTACAGCCTCTTAAGTAAATATACCTAAGCCAGTGGCCCCCAACCTTTTGGACACCAGGAACTGCTTCCATAGGAGAGATTTTTCTGTGAACTGGAGAAGATTTCGTGTGCTGTATGATCCCGTAGAGGGGTTTTGCTTGTTTATGCAGCCCGGTTTCTGGCATGCTGCAGCCCAGTGGATTGGATCCATGGAGGTTTCTTCATTTAAAACAGATGAGCATTCAGGACAATCTTGGACTGATTCTTCCTTTCTTAAATTTTAGGATACTGGAGTTGGCAAATCAAGTATAGTTTGTCGATTTGTTCAAGATCATTTTGACCACAATATTAGCGTTACTGTTGGGTAAGTACCATGCACAGTTAAGCTAAATAAACACTGATGAATTCCTTCTTAATTTAAAGTAGGGAAAGTTCATTATTCAAGATAGCTGTATATGTATTACAGATTCCATCCCTATTTTAACATGGAATGTTATTGAGTGAACATTTTACCACCTTCTGCTATTAATGCCAACTGCAAAGTATTTACATTTCTCTGCAATTTTTTGTTGAGCGCCTATAACTTCCACAACACTATCCAGACCAAATAATGTAGGCCTATTATGGGCTAGGGATTATATATTTTTAAGGGTAAAGATGAGAGAAATATTCTTCTATTCCCATTCCCACTCTTAAAATTCTGAAAAGTGGACAGAAGGGTTGATCTTGCCTATTACAATTACACTTATTTGTTAGATGTTTTTATCCTGACTTTATTTTTTATAAATATAAAAATATTATTTTAAAAAAGTGGTTATACCTAATATTCCTTCATTGTCCTATTTTCCCCACAACAACAACCTTGTAAGGTGAGTTGGCTGAACGTCACCCAGATGCCTTTCATGCCTAAGGTAGGATTAGAACTCAGAGTTTCTAATCTGGTGTTTTAACCACTACATCAATTTGGCTCTTTGTGCCATAAGATGACTTCTTATGGCTCTCCAGAAGGTTTGGATGTACAGTAGTTATGATTTTTTTCTATAAATCATTGACTACTCTGATTTAAACCCATGTTTTTGAAAAGTGCTTTTCATTTAAAATTTATTTATTTATACTTTACATTTTTAATGCTGACCGGTTCAACAGTGAATCTAGGTAACTCAGTTTCACTGTCCCTAAAACAAACAGTGGGAAGGGAACAAATATACCCTGTATCAAATGGATGTACCAGAGCTTAGAGTAAATGCTGAGTTCACAGAAATTTGTTTTTAGTATTGCAGAAGCAAAAACAATGAAAGAGAGGCAGTCTCTCAAATAATCAGGCCCTATGCCATGAAGAACTGTACAGATGATAATCAGCACCTTGGATTGCATCCAGAAATTCATTGATAATCAGTGCCGCTCACATTGCACAGGTGTTACATCAGTGTTTTGAGGCAGGCCCATGACAGTTTGTGTCATTGAATTCTGGACCAGTTGTAGCTTCTAAGTGGGCTTCCATGCACAAGTGACTAAGGCATTAATGATTGTGAGAAAGAAATTACCAGTGAAGGGAAATGGGCACTTGGCACATTAGGTCAATATGTGCAAAGGACTTCCTGGCCACAGTCTCGTCTATTCTTTGAGCAGGATCTGTAAGTTCAGAAGGACTCCCAAATCACAAACCACTTTTGTATGGAAAGTACAACTTTACTCAAAACTAAAGATAGAAACATCTGGTACTGGAAAAATCATGAAGCTATAGTTAACTTATACTTCTCAGGGTTGAGTTAAGCCAGTTCCTTCACATCCAGACTTTAGCAGCCTCCAGATTCTGTGACAAGACTCAACAGCAGCACTTGGTCAACCAGGAGTTGAAATATACAGCTGAGTACCAGTATCATCAACCTACTAATGATGTATGCATAGTTAGTTACCTCTTCAATGTTAAACAGTAAGGATAAGAATGTTGAATCTTAGATATCCACAACTAGATGCTTTGGGCTTGATCTCTGCTCCAATTACTGATAATTGGAAGCATCCAAGGGAAAGTAATTGTTCCAGAAATATATCATGATCAATGGTACTTGAAAATTAAAGAGAACCAGAATGGTCATTCACCCCCATCCTAGCTCCATCATATCAATGATCATACTGCCTGTGCCCTGACTGAAATAGATAATCATTATTAGTATTATTTTTTTGAAGCTTCAGCCTGACTACTTTCTCAGCAATTTTTCCCCCAAAGGGGAGGTTCGATGAAAATTATCCAGAATTACTTGTTTGGCAATAGTTCCTATGGTGAGGGATGTGGAAGAATTTAGTCCCAGTACTGAAAAGAAGGAATAATAAAGAAATGGGTTGCTCAGCTCTGGAAATGTAGAAAGCGTGAGAAACAGATTCAGAACAGTCTCATCTTGACTTTGTTTAAAAAAGGCATAGTGAAGGTTTTGGACATGCTTTCAGGATTCTGTTAATACATCCTACTCCTACAACAAAATAGCATTCCTGGAATCTCTCCGTGTCTGTTCCTTGACCTTGCATTTCCTGATACATCACTCTTCTTTGTCATACAACCATACCAGATGGATACTAAGGCCTTGAAACAGATCCTTCTGAAAATTCCCAAGCTTCTGAAATACCATCAGGGTCTCACATTCCAGCTATGTCTGGGGGAATGAAAGAAGTTCAGGCTTCTTAGATTACTAATTTTTGTTTTCTTTCAGACATAAAACATTCATAAACTCTTATATTTTTCTAATTCCTTCCAGTCTTAAAATCAACATTCAGCTACTGAATAGTGAATTATTGATTTGGGTTTTGGTAACTCATTTATTATTTTGTATAATTAATTGAGAAAGTGGGAAATAATTATTCAGATAATGATAATAATTTATGCAGGAAATCTTAAGAAACATTACCATGCAGGGAAAAAAAGATTCTTTTTTTTTTTGTAATGAAATATAACTCAGAATAAAGTTTCTTGTTTTACTTAATCTCTCATTATCTATTTGAATGCTATTGAAAATCAGATTATAATATTTAGGGCTGATTAGATGAAGTTTCCTAGGTATGTTTCTGCTTCACTTAAAAGAACAATTTCATTTTGCAATTCATCACATTTTAACTAATTAGGATAGTGTAGTTTAAGTGGCTACTATGTCATTCATCATCATTAATTCTTCTCGAATTTTACAAATGTGAATTCTTTCTAGAAAAGAAATAACATTTTCCTATTTAATTCCATATACATTGCATATGATATGCATCATTATATTTAGCTTTTATATTGCCTGAAATATCTGCAAAATGTTTGCTATTTCTCAAAACATTAAGAAGAAATGCTTTGTTTTTTCCCTTGTGAAGATTACATTTCTAAAAATGTTGTTTTCTTAATTGGCAAATGCATGCACGGTAATTTAATGTAAACTCTTCTTATGTGCAACTCTTCTTGTAAATTTTAGAGCTGCTTTTATGACTAAAACAGTCCCCTGTGGGAATGAACTTCATAAATTTCTGATCTGGGACACAGCAGGTCAGGAGAGGGTGAGTATGAGTCTTTTATCTAAAGACAGTATTTTTGATAAAGTGGGGGAACCAGCATCTGTAACATAGATACTGAAGGTAAGAAGGCATGGTATGTTTATATTGTTTTAAACCTCACAGTAATCTAAATTCTGTTTCAACAGAAACACTTGCATAATTAAACAAACAGAACACTAAATCATCAACAGATTGACATTTTCAGAATCACAATAATATGCAGCCAAGTTCTAGTTCCAGGCTTCTGGAAAGGCAAACATTTTGAACCATTACAATCTTCTAATTTCTGCTTTCTCAAGATCTTCTAGGCTTCATCTAATGGCCCCAATCTCTGAACCATGTCTTTCTCCCTGTTTCTGACATAATATTCTTATTTCCTACAATTGGCCTCATAGGAAAGGAGGTGAAGTAGTTACATCTGTAATACAAACTTGGATTTCCTTCCATGCCGGTATCTTTAAAATCCGATGTACTTTCATCTATTTCAAACTGGTTCAGACTCTTCTGCTGTCTGTTGATGGGCTGAAGTGTGGGATCTGATGATTGGCCTCTTGCAATCAGCCAGCAATCTCATTGTGATGTGAAGGGGCAGCTTGCATTGCATCTCTTGCTACATTATGCTATTAATTCAACCTTTAATTCCTTTCCATTTGCCCTGTTGACAAAACTGCTCAGCTTATCAGTTGGCTTGACCATGCTGTCTGAAAGGTTTGAAAGTTAGTTTAAGAGAGAGATTATGTAACTAATTTAACAATGCTAATTTGTTTTTATGTGTTTGTTTAAATTGTTACAATATGATCAAGTTGGTACATTGCTCTGTACTTAATTAGTATCATGGTTGAGATATGAACCATGAACTAATATTGCTAATATAGTTTTATTTGACAATGGCAAGTAAAGTTCTTAGTTCACTTAATGACATCTTGTTTGCTAAGACTTCTATTACAGTTTCTTGAGCACAATATGCTATTATTGATTTCTACCAGTAGCTTATTGTTGCTCCATCTAATTATCATACTTTGCCAAAAATATGAGATTTCCTGATCTTGGGGGAAAATATTTATCTTTTCTTCCATATAGCAAACTATATGAAAGAGAAAGCAAACAAAAAAAATTATAGAGGCCTTAGATTTTTTTTAAAAAAAGTTATATTAAAGAATGTCAACTTAGTAGAATACATTGTTTAAAAGTATATTATTTTCTGACTTCCGGTTTGAAGGGCTTCGGCGACAGACAGGAATCCGTGATCATGTGCGGTTTCTGCCTGGGCTCGCTGCTGGAGCACCCCGAGCCGGCTGGCTTCGGGGCTAAGCCACCCTGTAGAGGTGGTGAAGAAGGGGGAGACTGCCAGCAGGGTCGAGGAGAGCCGCATCTCTCCTCCTCAGCTGGTCAAACGCCCTTTCCCGAAGGCGGTAGGAGCGGTGGTCAGAAATGGCCACCTCAAAAAAGTACTCAGCCGGAAAAGAACATGCAGGAGGAAGATAAGAAGTGAAAGTTTTGGCTGACCGGGCTAAGTTGAAAAAGCAATAACTAAGGTACCCTGGAATTTATATTCTACAAGAAATAACATCGCTCCCAAAGAAGAGTCGGAAGCAGCGAAAGAAAGTGAAAAGGGAAAGGTTTGACTTTTTTTTCCTTCTCTCTCCTTCCTTATATTGACAATTAAGAATAAGAAATTGGAAAAATCCGCTTTGGCATCAGTAGGCAATTAAGCTGAAAATATCTAAATGCCAAAGGGACAATAAAGATTTCTGGACATTAAAAACTTTTTCTTCTATAAGCAGGAAGGGAGAGAAAAAGAATAAGGGCAGGATCTGGAAGAGGGAGGAGACTGCCTGGACTTTAAAAGAATCTAAAGTAAAATTTCAATAAGACTTCTAAAAGATACATTTTTACTGAAACTTTGCAACTAAATAGTAACCCCAGGAAGAGAAAGTGGGGAAAAAAAGAAAGAGCAAAAAGAAACAGTTTGTGTGTATTTGGATTACTTGGTGACTTTTGGATTTTTGGCTATTATATTTGAATGACTAAAATCAATGGGTGGTTGTTTAAAAATTTCTACAATGGCATTACTCTTGGATGAATTGAAAATGGAACTTAAAAAGTACAAAGAAGATGCACAAGAAGGGAAGAGTTCCTTTGGCTTCATTTTTCAATTCTTAGAAATGGAGATTTGGAACTATGAGAAACAACAAGAAAAGACTGCAAAACAAGAAGACTGGGACAAAGAAGAAGCCATCTTTAATGAACAAGTAACCCTATGTGGGGAAGAAAAAGGAAAGGGGGGGAAAGAGGATGGAGAATTTAAGACTTAAAAAAACAACCAAAGAAAAGAAAAATAATTCAAAAAATAAGTATAATACTGGAAAGCAACAGAAAAGGGGAATACAGAAGAGGGAAGTAGAGGTAGAGAGACAAAGGGGTAAAAAGGGGAGGGAGAAGAAGAGAGGGAAGAAGGAAAGGAAAAGAAGTTACAAAGGTCGGGAGCAAGATATAAAGAAACAGGACCTATTTAGAGACAATGGGTGAAAATTTAACTGAAAGGGGGATTCAGTAAAGGTACATGAGATTGTGTTGTTATATTTGAAATAGAAATAACTTCAGAAAATTGGAAACAACATATGATTAGAATGAGGGATAGAATGGTTAGTGTAACTTAGTGAAATGTTTGTGAATAAAGTAAATGAAATAAAATAAATGAGAAAATTGAATTAGGAAGGAATGGGAACACTTTAATTAGTTAATGTTTTATAAAATATAAGTGGGGAATTGATTATGGAAAGTTTATAATTGTTCCCATTGAAGTATGATATTTAATTGAAAAGTAACGTGAAAAATCTTAAGACTTTAATGAATATTAATATTAATGATAGAATTGAATTGGAATGGAATGTTTTAACTATATACATTTATACTTTTTTCTTTTTTTTCTTTAAGAATACTGTGTGTAGTTTAAGAATGTACCAAACAGAATCCGAATGCAAGCTATGTATTATATTGAGTGTTATAATTTTAGGGGAAAGATATAAAGGCGTCATACTCCAATCAGTAACTACAGGAGAAATTTTGTTTAATGAGAAAAAATAATAGACAATTGAAACAGGACAGACAAAAAATATAAATATAATGATTTGAATTGAGATGAAATAAATACAATAAAATTGAGGAAATTAAAAGAGGGGAGAAGCTATATAGAAAACGTAAAATTGTAATAAGATATGGAATAGAATATAAAAATGAGCATGAACCTGAAATTGTGTCTGCACGAAGAAATGTACCCGGGATTATGCTGCTTTCAAAAAAGATGTTTTAATTGTGTTTCTTTTCTTTTTGTGAAAACTCAAATAAAATTTACAAAAAAAAAGTATATTATTTTCTGAAAGTCATACAAAGAGTGTTTTTTTTTTTTTGTTTCAATTGATTACATTCAAAATGCCTTGCTTCCATTGTGAAAAATAAACATTCTTTTATAAATTGCTATGTGTGTGTAAGAATGGCAGAATCTGGAGGCGGTGTTAAAAGAAGGATCAGTCTAGAATTTCTACCTAACCACAGCTGAACTAAGTCGAAACTCTCTTGAATTCCATTGACCTTTATCTAACTCCAAGCAGGTGCTAACTCTTAGTTGAGAAGATTTCTGTGCATAAACATGAGTTCCAATAAATCAATTTAATTGGACCTTCACCTGTAGATCTGATCTTTCATTCCAGTATGTATCTCAGTGGGGTGTGTGTGTAAGAGAGAGGGGGGGGGGAGGGAGAGAGAGAGAGAGAGAAAAAGGGGGGGGGGAATGAGAACATGAATGGCCAGATGTTTCTCTCTGATGTTTTCTTGGATCCTTGATTATTTAGCAAGCTCTATGGCTTGAAAAATAATCTGTGCTTCCTTGAAATGTAGTTCTACTCTGGCAAGTCTAACAAGAATTACACTCTCCCTAGAACAGCTACTCTAAAAATGATGATGGGTCTTAAATTGGGGCCAGGAGATATTGATTGTAACCAGGAACAGGTAATCTTAAAACTACTAGGTTGAGGGATACACATTCAGGTGCATCTATTCTTTATCTCCTTTATTCCTTTTCTGTCTTTTTATTTGAATACACATCATCCATCTTGAAAAGATTTGTTTGAAGGAAGGGAAAGTAAGAAGAGTTCTCTTTTTTTCTCAGGGTTAATCACAGGCCAAGATAGCTGTGTGCATATGTAGAACTAAAAATGTGATGCTACTACTTTAGGAGGTATATTGACTACCAATATTATCATTTTTAAAAAGCTGAATGGGCAGAGTTTAAATAGTTTCAGCTCTGGGCTGGATCTGTCTATCCTGCAAAAACTGGAAGAGAAACTTGTTAAGATCCCATCACTTGAGTGCCACCTATAGGAATCTACAGGTTGAGTCTTCTTCTCAATGGTAGATCCCTTCTGTGGAACACTTTGTCCCTGATGTTCTGTTAACCTCCTTATGCAGTTTCAGAAGAGTCTTGGAAATCACAGTTCAGGAGGATGACTTATCCCATTGCATAGGAGAAAGCATTCTAGGGTGCTATGATTTTATTTTAATGCTTTTTATTACTTGATGTAAACCACAGCTATTAGTTAAGTAAATATAGGAAAGAAGAGAGAGAGAGAGATTAATTTAATGCTATCGTATTTTTTTGACTTACATAATACAATATATAACTTTTTGATTCTAGTTTTTGTTCCATGTTTCACAGTTTCATTCACTGGCACCTATGTACTATCGTGGATCAGCGGCAGCTATTATAGTTTACGACATAACTAACCAGGTGAGCTTACTGTTATCTCATTATTGACATTTATTAAAAAATCCAACTCAATTGTGTTTTTCTGTCAGCATCCTATTATGCTGGCTTAGAGAACAATCCAGCATAAAAGTTAGTAATTTATATTTTCATAAGATTTTTAGACATTATTAAATCAAGATAATTAAAACATAACATTATTTTCTTTTAATCTTTTAAACTGGGTTGGCAATCTTTTGAGATTGAGGGGTTTTAAAGATGACACTAAGTGTACTTTGGGACACTATTTTTTTTACATTATTTGTGCTGAATTTCAGCAGACAAGGGCTGTAGACAGATGTTTTTTGCCCATCACTCATATAAATACAGTGTGAACTTTGCTGTGTCGCTTCATAATCAAATTCATTTCAGGCAGGTTTAGGGGCCAGCTTCTCAATTTGGAATTTCACTTTGCGAATTTTGATCTTTGTGAGTTTCTCTGTTACTGAAAATAAACCCATAATTACAAAAAAAAAAATTGCTTGGTGGAATTATATGAAAGGTGCAACACAATTCTTTCTTTGTTTTTCATGCCTTGAGTAGTAAACAGTAAGGGTTTCTGTCTAGCTGCAGTCTATTTCATATTTGCCCAAAATGTCAATATGTAATTGAGCCTTTTTTTTTTTTTTTTTGAGCTTCCCATGTCCAAGCTTCTTACATGTTCCCATTGCAATTTTGTCTTTTACACCTTTGAATCTCATTTTTCTGTATTTAAACATCAGCAATTTGATGTCTGGCAGTGTTTAATTTAACTGTGTCGTATACATACTCAAGTTTTCTACAGAAGCATGTTGAGTGCCACCTGACCTGAGGGGCCTATTATCCATCACAACATTGACAGTCTCTTTATTCCTGTGGTTTTCTTGGTAAAGTATGAGTGGTTGTCTTCTCCCAGATGGTATGAACTGATGCCTTTGCCATTGTCATGGACATGATCATATGCCTGCATCACCTTCCTATATCAGTACTGCCCACTGCTTACCTTAATAGAAAGTACCGTATTTGCCGGCGTATAAGACGACTTTTTTGCCCTGAAAAACATGCCTCCAAGTGGGGGGGTCGTCTTATACGCCGGGAGGACTCCGACTCCCACTTCGAGCTTGAGTTGCAGCCGGGAGGGAGGCTGGGGGGGGTGTGTGTGTGTGTGTGTGTGTGTGTGTGTGTGTGTGTGGCGGGTGTCACTCGCCGCGCTGCGCAACCTTTCCCCCTCTTCCTTCCTTAGCGGTGTGGGGAGGAGAGGATTCGAAGATCCTCACGTGCGGCGTACTTTTCTTTTTCTTTTTTTCTTTTGCACGCAGGTTTTGCATGCGGGCGGCTGTAGGTTAAGGATGGGGAGCCCCGGGTGGGTTATCAGGTTTTACGGTGCTTCCAACATGTGCGAACGGTGGGAGAGCGGAGAAGAGAGCGAGCGAGCGCCCCGCTGTGTGAAATCCTGCCGTCAAAGCAACACTGGGGGAGGCAGGGTATAAATTTACCAGGTTAATGTAGCAATGGTGATTAATGCCCAGAACATTGTTTTGCGGGTATTGTGTGTGTGTGTGTGTGTGTGTGTGGTGGTGGTGAGGAGAGGTTGTCCTTTGAATGCGGAAAAGTAGGTGTGACCTTGTGTAGGAAAATAAAGAGATCCTTTTAGCGTGTTTGGCTTCTTTGCCTCCCCTCGTTCGTTTTGACGTGGAGATAATGGCCTTCGGGCGGGAGGGGAAGAAAACGGTAGCTGGATCATTTCAAATTTCACTTACTCTCCTGCCTCACTTCAATATGTCTGAGCGACTCCAGATACTGGAAGACTTTTTGAATGAAAGTGTTACCTCCATATTTTTTTTTTAAAGAGGGCCACTTGGGGAAAAAAAAAGATTCTAAGGAATTCCTTGTTTCTTGATTAAAGAGAAGGCATTGAATATACTGTTCCTTGGCAGCCTTTTCAGTGTCCGGGTTTTTGGTGTGTGTGTGTGTGTGAGAGAGAGAGAGAGAGAGAGAGATCAGCTGTATTGAGAAGAGAACGTTTCCTGTGTTCTCATTTTATTTACAACATATTTTACGCTTAATGGTAAGCAATGAAAAATATTTTTAAAACTCATTTCTAAACTCCATAGCTATTTGCATATTCTTGGTTCAAAATTGGATTAGCTCATTTCAAAATTGTCCAAAGCAGAAAAGTGCGTCAAAAAAAAAAAAAGTGCAAAAGTGGAAGGTGTGTGGAAGAGGGGGTAGTCTTATACGGCGAGTATATAACAAACTCTATATTTTGAGTGGAAATGTTGGGGGGTCGTCTTATACGCCCAGTCGTCTTATACGCCGGCAAATACGGTAAGTAGTACCTGCTTACCTTAGTAGAACAACTTGGGTGATGTTTGTGCTTTGGATGCCTCTGCTAGAAGTAAGCTTTGGGTACATACTTCTGGCCTGCTTTGTTAACTGTCCAAAGAACACATACCAAACACACAACATGACCATGCTAAGGTAGCACAGCATAAGTGCAGTACATACATTTTGCACTGGGTTGATGTAGAAATGAGAAAATAATTCCAACACTTAATTTTGTTAGAAAACTTCTGCGTCTCCTTCAAGGCACTTTTGCTACTCATTTAAGAATAAGACAAGAAGGATTCAGTTAGAATAAATTAACAAAATCTTATCCTTCATATTACTGGAAAAGAAAGAAATACAAAAATACACTGAGGCGGTATGATAACTGACATAGCTAGTTTGGTGCAATATATGAAATGTTTAAATTGTATTATTTTAGGAAAAACAGATTAATTTTGCAGTACTTATCCATTCTCTGTGTATGAATTTATAACATATTTAACTTCATTGCAGTCATTAAACAGCACAGTAATTTAACTGTATAAGCCATGCTTTTTGCATATTTCAAGCTTCATGAAAGAGTTGCTCTCTGTCTGCAGTGAAATATAGCAAATATTACAACCCACATTGTCAGTTTTATGACATAAATGCTGGGCTTTGATATTTATTGATATATTTTCAGGCTCTGAAACGGAATGCATTAAAGATTTGCTATTGGATGTAATTGGTTATATTGGTTACCATGGCCATTTTTGCTTTGTATTGCAAACTTAAAAGGACCAGACAATCCACGTTTTTGAATGTATACTGTTAGAATAAGTCTTACTGTAGTTATAAAATTTAATGTCACAATGTTTATTATAAATACTAATCTATATTTGTAATAATGTTTTTTGTATTTTTCTGTTATTCATTCTGCACTGTATCTTAAACTTGATTATTATTCTTTAATAAAGTTTGTTATAGTCAGGTATAGCAACTAAAATTTTGATATACAGCAATACAAATTGAACTGCCTACTTTAAAATATGATAAGTTAGCCTTATTGTATTTGAGGTCTCTTTCTCATTCTGCTGAGTAGATGAAGAATGTGTGTATGTGTGTGTGTGTATGTGTGTGTGTATATATAAATGTGTGTGTATGTATATGTGTGTGTGTATGTATTGTGTGCATGTATGTGTATGTGTATTCCTACTAATCATTAGCATTGCTTTTTATTTATTTCCCATACTTTGCTTCCTTTTGCAAAATACTGAAAAATTGAATATGTATTTTTGATTTCCAGAACATTTTTTTTAAAACAAATTTTATTAATTTTTAAAGACAAACAAAACATCATTAAACATTGAAGACATTAAACCTCTTTCCATTATAAATTTTTACAAGGCAGATAAAACATTATTTTATACAATATAGTTCTAATATATCCCATTTCCACTTAAATATCTTTTAGCAGATTTCTCATTGTTTCTCTTTGCTCTTATTCAATTACATTTCTTCTATATTTATCCATTTTATAATCATCATATTCATATTTCCCTCTGTCTTGTTTAAAATTATTTTCCTCTAGCTTTCCTCCAAGGTTTTATTAAATCTCAAACAAACATAAACACACAAAACACAAAAACATAAAACTTCTTTTTTAAAAAGTAGCTCTTTATATGGACTTCAATTAAATTTATGCTCATCATATATACCATTACCTATCTTATTTACCATTGTATATCTTCATTATAACTTCTCCCCGCTTTCCACTCTTCTTAATTCTATTTTATTTATTTCATCTTAATTTAAATCATTATACTTGTATCTTTTGTCCATTCTTTTCCACTTATCCATTTATCTCATTCCCTATAGTCGAAAAAAAAAAGATTTCTCCTGAAATCACTAATCGAAGTATGATGCCTTTCCATCGCTCCCCTAAATTAACATTTAAGGTAACACCTAGTTCCCTATCTGATTATGCTTAGTACATTCTACCTACTAATTTTTAAGAGAGAAAGAAAATAGTAAATCTATAAAGTAATTAAATATATAATTGAACATTAAATCTCATAACATTCCAATTATCTATTTCAAAAACAAATGCTACAATAGTAAGTTTATACTAACATCCACACAATAGTCAATTAAACTCTATACTTAAACTAAATATTTTAAACATTCCTTTTAATATTTTATTAAATCTTAAAATCTATCATTATTAAACCTTTAATGTTTTAATCTTTACTTAAGTCTTATAAAATTCTAATTTTCTATTTCTAATACAAATACTACAATACTATCTTATGTACCTTGCAGAATCCTTTTGAAAAAAAGTTATACATTACCCTTTATCCCTAAAAAAAAAAATTCTTTTTCCCATCTTGTTTCATACCTTTGTGGCTTTCCCCCCCCACCTTCTTCCTTCCTATCTTATCCCATCTGGTCTTTTTACCCCCCCCACTCCTAACCTCCTCCTTTTTAGCTTCCCCTCTCTGTTGTATTTCTCTTTTCTTTTGCTTTCTAACATTGTATTGATTTTGCATCTTATTTTTCTCTTTCTTGGATGTTTTTTTAAGTCTTATGTCCTTTTTCCTTCCTCTCTTTCTCCTTCCTTTCTTAATCAACTTTGTAGATTCGTTAAAGATGGCTTCTTCTTCTTCTTCTTCTTCTTCTTCTTCTTCTTCTTCTTCTTCTTCTTCTTCTTCTTCTTCTTCTTCTTCTTCTTCTTCTTCTTCTTCTTCTTCTTCTTCTTCTTCTTCTCCTCTTCTTCTTCTTCTTCTTCTTCTTCTTCTTCTTCTTCTTCTTCTTCTTCTTCTTCTTCTTCTTCTTCTTCTTCTTCTTCTTCTTCTTCTTCCTCCTCCTCCTCCATCAATTGTTGTGTTTGCTGATAGGTAGCAAGCGCCATTTCTAAAAAGCGAAAAATTTCTCTCAAAGCGTCCTTGCCTTCTTTCTTTATTTTTCCATATTCCTCTCTCAGTTCATCAACAGATAAAGCCATTATAAACCTTTTCTTCTTTTTTCCCCCCCTCTTCTTCTTCTTAAAACAACCAAGATAATTCAAAGCTTAGAACAATCCCCCAAAATCCCAAAGTCATCAAACAATCCAAACAGAGCACAAAGTTCTTCCCTTCACACTTTTTCTTCCTGGGGTAATATCAATTGGAAAGGGGAAAAAAAAACCCAATCTGTATTTTAAAGTCTTATTGCAATCAACTTCCAATCTCAAAATCTTCCAGGCATCTCCTCCAACAAGGTCTTAATATAAATTTCTCTTTTGTCCTCTCCCTTCCCACTTGTAACAAAAAGCTTTAAATTTTTACCTTCTATAAAATAGCAAGCTTTTCAATATCCATTTGTTAGTTCCATAGGGAAGGAGAGTAAACTTTCTCTTTCAGCACTTTCACTCGCCGCTTATAAATCTCTTCTGGAAACAAAGTATCGCTCAGAAAATCAAGATTTTCAGGATATTAAATGCATCTTATAGTCCCAGTTCAGCCAAAAAACTTTCGCTTCAAAACTTTCTCCTTCTTCCTCCAGCACAATCTTGTCCAGCTGCCGGCTTCTTTGTGGCGGCCATTACTGACCGCCGCTCCACCGCCTTGAGAAAAGGGGGTTATGCCGGTGGGGAGGGGGTCTGCGAAAACCCCAAACCCCTGTCCGGATCCCCCCTATCTTCGGCTGCCTCTACTGGGCAGCCTTATCCTCCAGACCCGTCAGGATTGGAGGCACCAAGACGGCTAGCGCAACAGGGATCGTGCAAGATCGCGAAACCCCGCCGCCGCCGAAGCCTGGCAAACCGGAAGTATTTCCAGAACATTTTTATGAAAGTTTTGTCTAATTAAAAACTGGATTATATAGCTACAGTATATTGCCCTGATGTTCCTTTTGCAGATGTTAATTATTACTATGAACAAGCCTTTTATTAATAAGCATGTCTTGAAAACACAAGCGCTCTCTTTATTTGTTTCTCACATATGTTTTCTCTCATATGTTTTCTGAATATATAGAGGGAGGAAGCATGTGATGTAGAAATTTTTCTATGAATATATATTGTTATATATGAGTCCCAGGGTATCTCTGTACAACTTTTGTTGGTTGGCTATGGCATGATAGAAACATATCTCATTTTGCTTGGTATTCTAGATTGTTTGTACCATTATGGATTTTATACAGTGTCTTCAAATATTATGCTTCAATTTAATAAGTTCATTTTGACTTATGTATTTAATTTAGGATTCATTCCATATACTGAAGAAGTGGGTAAAAGAATTAAAAGAACGTGGTCCTGAAAACATTGTAATGGCTATCGTTGGAAACAAGTGTGACCTTTCTGATATTAGGTATATATTCTGATATATTTACTTTTTGCAGTTTTCCATTGCTTTTTCTACAGTATGACAAATTCAGAAATACATTTTATATTATTTTTTAAAATTTAAAATTAAACCAATGCAAATAATAACAAAAATGTTATTTATTGAAATTTATTTAATTTAAGAAATAAAGATGTCTACAGTTTCAAAATAATACTAGTAATATACTATTCCATCTTAAATATTTTTACTGTTCTAGCCTTGTCTACTTTTTTGTCCAAATTGTTTTATTTATTCACAACTCAATCTTCAAAACTGGGGTGCCTTTAACAAAACATTTGTATTAACTCACTATTGTACCCTGCCTCCCTTTAAACCAATGTTTTTCAAACTTGGTAACTTTAAGACATGTGGTAGAAGTCACATGTGCTAGAAGTCTTAAAGTGCTAGAAGTCTTAAAGCTGCCAAATTTGAAAAACGGAGCTCTATACTATTAGAATTCTGTCTTGCTGGATGTTGTCACTTAGTCCAATGGCTATATGTTGCCCATGTACTATCCTTTCCTACCATCCCTTTCACACAGCTAGAAAGGGCAACAGTTATGTTTCTGTTATTTGTCTCCAATCCATGTCAATGGCTTTCATAGTTTTCCTTGGCATTGCTGAGCTTTTCATCAAGCTCTTTCAATTACTACTCTAATAAAAACACAGAATTGCACTTCTACTACATGTAGCTTGAGTTTTCTCCTGGCAGGGGACCCAACATTAAGAGCTGCGGTGGCACAATGGTTAGAATGCAATATTGCAGGCTACTTCTGCTGACAGCCAGCTGCCTGCAATTTGGCAGATCGAATCTCACCAGGCTCAAGGTTGACTCAGCCTTCTATCTTTCCAAAATGGGTAAAATGAGGACCCAGATTGTTGGGGGTGGGGGGAAACATGCTGACTCTAAACTGCTTAGAAAGGGCTGTAAAAGCTTTGTGAAATGGTATAGAAGTCTAAGTGCTATTGCTATTGCATATACCTTCATTATTACTGCAGAGTGTCCAATTCTGTCTGTGGTACTTGGAGGTTTGCATATTCTGTCTGTCAGACTCCCATGCAAAATTGTAGTGTCCCGTTTGCCTTGGTCACAATATGCAAAAACTCTAGTCTGGATGTGGTCTCTATTCTTGATTATATAAATGACTATAAATGTTTTTTTCTTTTTTGTATTTAACTTTCTTCTGGGGGAACAACTTACTGTAAGTATCTAATCATTGAGACAGATTTGTTATTATGGAATATAAACTTTCTATTGGAACAAACTTTATTTTTGTTTTTAGCAACAAATCATCTCCTTCACTAGAACCTTTTAAATCTATTGCTCATAATAGATTATACAAAACTTCAGTGAATTTAACTGATTTTAAATGAATTATTTTCTGCAAAAGACAAAGTTAAATAGTTGATTAACATATATACTATAAAACAACCAGTCCTGATACTTATTAATTATTTAATTCATTTGTATATAGGACTCTAGGTGGTCACAACAATTCACATACACACACACACACACACACCTCAAACACTCATGCTAAAACCACTATTAAAAATGCAAATGCAAAACATAGTAAAAAGGTAAATATAATCAATAATTCAATTCATTATAACCACTGGAATGGTTCTCACCTTTCAATCAGTTACAGTACATATAGCTTTCCATACATTTTGAAAAGCGAGTAAATTTTAGGATAATTGGTGGACAATCTCTTAAATAAACCCAACAAAAAATTAAAGCAGAAAATATTTTGTGTTAAAACATAAATTATATTATCAGGATTTATTGTGTGGATCCAGGTTTTAGGAATAAACATTTCCATATTTAATAATACATTTTACCTCATTTATGAATTATAGCTCAAAATGGCAACATGAATTTCCCCTAATTTTATACTCACACCAACAAACCTCTGTTGGACTAAGAGCAAGGGGTTAGCCCAGCGTTACTGGTTGAGCTGTGTAGTAGAAAAGATTGGTTTTTCTTCTCCTAGTCCCCTATCTTAACCATAATTACTGTATGAAGTCCTTTACTTCATAGTTGATCAGGATTTGACTTATATCTTACCTTAGTCAATATATTTAGAGAAACATTTAGAAATAATAAAGGGAATTTAAAAAGTTATAACATGTTCTCAGACATTTGCTTTATAAATTAAGAGTTGCAGGCCATGCTGTTTGGTTACAAACTGTAAACAGGTGTTGGGAACAAAATCACATAGTTATAATTCTGGGTTGTTGTTTTTTTTCTTTGACAGAACCACATGATTTCCTGCCATTAGATGTTCAGGCACAGTGAAGCCCTTTGTGTATTCATAAGTCATTAACATTTTTATTGCTTTAATTTTTTTAAAATTATGTCTATTAATCTAAGCCCAAAACAATAATACTGAATTCTAAGACTTTAAATAATCTTACTTTTGATGTTTGGGCAAAGGTTCCATTTCTCAAGTTTTGATTAGCTTGACTATATTTAGATTTGTAAAAAAAGAGGAAGAGTAGGAAAGACTTCTAACCAAACGTGAGAATGCAAAACCAGAAGCACCCTTCTGCAACTCTTATAAAACTACAAAATACTTCAGTGTTAATTTAACTTATAATAAACATTAACTTAGATTAATTTCAATTTAGTGTTAGGTCCACATAGGGTAGATGGTTTCTTTCATTATCTTGGTTCTCATAATAATGGAACAGGTTAAAGCACTTAAAAGATAAAAGTTCAGAAAATATTTTTAATGGGAGACTATAAAAGAGAAAGTTTATTGTAGTTTATTTTGATGGAAGAGATACTTAAGGTAGTATCAAAATGAATGTACAAAGCTAAAACTTAAAAAAAATTCCATAATTATGCATCAGGAAATATAATATTGTATAGATGGAATGATATTAGACTTGAGACATCAGTAGTGTAGCAAATGATGTTTTGCTCCAGATTAAAATAAGAAAAAATATTATTTTTGCTAAGGTACCTATTTAAATTTATAAAAATCCAACCATTTTTCTTTCTTTCTTTATTTATTGATACATACATGCCGTTTCTCTCACACATAATAATGCCGAACCTTATTTTTTTGAGCCCAGAAAAAGCGGCTAGGCCGTCCTTTTCGGGGTGACTTAATTCCCCCCCTTGCATCCTCGCCACCAGCCGCTCTATGGGTGATCATGGCCAAGCACAGAGAGCTCCCTACTCCCACCTTTGCTGCAGACCACCTTTGGCACCCCGCTGTTTGCTTTCCCTTCTGCCCATTACGCCCGCCACGTTTGGAGCTGCCGCTTCCGTGTTTGGAGTGCCGTCGCCATTTGGAGCTCCAGGCGGAGTAGCAACTCAAAGCCATGACGAGGCGATCTTTTATTTTGGTCAGCGCGAAGTTCAAAGCGAGCAGAGGAGGAGACTGCGATGCCTCCATCCGAGATGGCAGCCTCACTGAGTGGATCACAACGTGGCTGGAAGCTGAATCTGCGGGATACGATGGCGTCTTTTTGGAAGCGAGAGGAAGGGAGAGAAGGAGTTGCGGGCGTAATTTGCGGGAGGAAGTGGGTGTGCCCCACGGCAGGGAGCCAAGGAAGAAGGGCTGGTAGGCAACGGAGAGCGTCCCGTAGCTCCGAAGCAGCCTAGAGATGCGCCGGAAGAGGCGCAGATGCTGCCTTGTAGTCCCCAAGCCAACTGCGTGCGCCGCCTTTAGTTATGTGCGCTCCGGCGCTTTGGACATCTCCGTGTGATCGTGACCCTGTCCTTTCCACCTGGCGCCCTTGCTGCTTTCTGGCTCTTTAGCAACCGGCTTCGTGTTTGGAGCACTGCCGCTGTTTGGAGCTCAAGCGGTGGCGAAGCTCCAAATGCGGAAGCTCCAAACATGACAGTGGGCGATCTTTTTATTTTGGTCGCGCGAAGTTCAGAGCGAGCATGAGAGGAGACCGCGATGCCTTTCTAAAGAGCCAGAAAGCAGCAAGGCGCCGGGTGGAAAGGACAGGGTCGCGATCACACGGAGATGTCCAAAGCGCCGGAGCGCACATAACTAAACTCCGCGCTTTGGACATCTCCGTGTGATCGCGCCCTGTCCTTTCCACCTGGCGCCCTTGCTGCTTTCTGGCTCTTTAGCAAGGCATCGCGGTCTCCCTCTCATGCTCACTCTGAACTTCGCACGACCAAAATAAAAGATCGCCCACCGTCATGTTTGGAGCTTCTGCATTTGGAGCTTCCGCCGCCGTTTGGAGCTCCAAACAGCGGCAGTGCTCCAAACACAAGCCCGGTGCTAAAGAGCCAGAAAGCAGCAAGGCGCCAGGTGGAAAGGACAGGGTCACGATCACACGGAGATGTCCAAAGCGCGGGCACACATAACTAAAGCGGCGCACGCAGTTGGCTTGGGGACTACAAGGCAGCATCTGCGCCTCTTCCCGGGCGCATCTCTAGGCTGCTTCCGGAGCTACGGGACGCTCTCCGTTGCCTACCAGCCCTTCTTCCTTGGGCTCCCTGCCGTGGGGTACACCCACTTCCTCCTGCAAATTACGCCTCGCAACTCTTCTCTCCCTTTCCTCTCGCTCCAAAAAGATCGCCATTGTATCCCGCAGATTCGGGCTTCCAGCCACGTTGTGATCCACTAGTGAGGTTGCCATCTCGGATGGAGGCATCGCAGTCTCCCCCTCTTGCTCGCTTTGAACTTCGGACCCAAAATAAAAAGATCGCCCGCCGTCATGTTTGGAGCTGCCACTTCCGCTTGGAGCTCCAAATGGCGACGGCACTCCAAACACGGGCGGCAGCTCAAACGTGGCGGCGTAATGGGCAGAAGGGAAAGCAACAGCGGGCAGGTGCCAAAGGTGTCTGCAGCAAAGGTGGGAGTAGGAGCTCTCTGTGCTTGGCCATGATCGCGCGTTAGGAGCGGCTGGTGCGGAATTCCGCCCGCTGGGCGCTCTAATGATAAGTCTCCCGCCTTCCCCCTTATTTTGCATATTTTAAAATAGGCCTAAATTTGGGGGGGGGGCTTAATTTGATTTTATGCTGAAAAAACATACTGGGCCTTCCCTATTGGTGGAGGCCGTATTGTTGGAGAAACACGGTACATATATACATACATACATATATACATACATACATATGACTGAACCAAGTATCAGTTGTATCCTTGTAGAAAATATAAAGGAAGTTGAAAAAATGTGATCTATAGATTATTTACGTGGTAGGTTGAACTTAAAAGAACTTGATAAAAATAAAAAGGAAAGTGTGAAACATAATCAAATATTAAAATTTCCAATAGTTTTTTGATTTATGTAAAACATGGAATTCTTAATTTCTCAAAATGAAATATTAAATTTTATTTAAGGGGATATCAAGATGGGTTTCATACATGGATCATTCTAGAACAGCATTTGCAGGCTTTGAAAACTTCCAATAAGGAATCTTACATATTCCTGTTTTGCAAAAATGCATTAGCATACAACAGAAATACATTATCTGATTTCTTTAACATGAATATCTATAGAACACTGCATATGGAAAATATTTGTAAAAAATTAAAACCTGAATTAAGTTATTTCAAAACGAGTAAAGAAAAATAATTGAAAATAAAAGACTTTATTCAGTGATCAATTAATTGTATAAGTAGATTTGAATTTTTCTTTAAAATGTTCATTAAATTATTAACTGAACTCTCATTGAATTTTTTAATACATCTTAAAGAATATTATTCTGATATAAGCCATTTATGGAACAAATGCATAATAAATAAATAAATAAATAAATAGGCCCAACTGCTGGGGTGCCTAGGAGTTACAGTCACAATTTTATTTAGAAAGGTAGACAGATCCTAATGTTGTCAGAAAACACTCATGGATTTTGTGTTGTATTGCACTGTATAACAAAAGAATTTTGTTCATACAGCTTTCCATCATCTGTAGATTTGGGGAGAACAAGAAGAAATTATATTTCTCATATGAGAAACAATAAATGAATATTTACTGTGCTCAAATTATGAAAAATAATATAGTTGAACCCAACGTTCTGTTGCACAACAACTTAATTTAAACTTATAAAACTTTATTTTAGGGAGGTACCTATGAAAGATGCCAAAGAATATGCAGAATCTATAGGTGCAATTGTTGTTGAGACTAGTGCCAAAAACGCAATTAACATTGAAGAACTCTTTCAAGCAATCAGTAAGTAAACTTAGAATTTGTTTTTGCATATTTAAGCTTGTACAACTCAAAAAGTTGTGTTATTTAGGTCACAGCTTTGCTAAAGCTCTAGTTTATTTCTCACAAAAGGACAACAATGAAAGAGATAATTGTTTCACAGAGAATCATATAGATATACTTCTAGAGAGGTATTATTCAAAATATTTCACCTCATACTAATTCAGTATAAATTATTTTTCTTCTGTTATAAATTCAGGAATTAATATTTTTAAGAATATTATAGCATATATCCTTAATTCCTGAAACTTTGGAGATGGGATGGGTATTCTACCTATCTCTATTTGTTTGAACCTATTTACCTCTATAGAGCAATCATTTTAAACAATGAAGCTGGATTTGAAAATTACAAAGTCAAAACAAAAGTTCTGCTGACCATTTAAGCAGTAAAACAAGCAATAGAGTACTCAAAAGATGAGGGGCTAGGTCCCCAAACAAGCAAAGTACCTGAGCTTAAATTCAACCCATTTTTGGCAGTGGTTTCGAAGCCGAAAGCACCAGCCTGAAGATGGCGAGTGGGACCTCATCAAAACATTGCCAGGATACTCTTAATCTTACACGGGAAAAGACCCAATCATGCCAAGGCCTGCATATGTATGTATGTATGTATGTATGTATGTATGTATGTATGTATCTTGCAATTGATTAGGTTCACAATGATTCACCTTCCATATCATATAGGAAATCCTATATTGTAGCTAGGAAACCCTATTTTCAAGCATTTAGAGAAGCTGTAAGATTTTAACAATTGTATATGGTGTTGTGTTTTTTTTTGTTTTTTTGTTTGGTTTTTTGCTTTTAAACCGTTCTAGGCCAGCAGATTCCACCTTTCGAAACTCATGAAAATGGCAACAGTAGAACAATCAAACTCAGGAAGCAGACAGCTCAGACAACACGAAGATGCTGTTAAACCAGAACTGGTTTGATGCACTTGAAAATAAAACAAGATCATTTATTTATTGAACCACGGACTTCAGAAAGCCAACAACATGGTGCACTCTCTAAAAACAGTAGTATCAGTATTCTTTATTGATGGGATTAGTAGGAGAAAAATATCTTTCTAATGAATTCTGCAGAATTATGCAGACAATTCGTTTAAGCAGTAAACTGGTTGAAACAATGACTCAAATTATTTGGAATAATTTGTTTAAACCGTTGACTATTCTAAAGAAGCAATAACAATTTTTTTACAAATCGTTTTTGTATTTTCAGTATGTTTTCTCCTTATGTATAATTTTACAGAATTATAATGCACAGTATTATAATCAAATGAAGAACGTTTTATTTTACTGGATTTGGCTTCTACTATTTTTAGAATTATTTTTAAAGGTATAAATGACATACTTACACTTCTGCATCCCATGCAGATAAAATCTAGTGACAATAACAATTATAATAAATGTTAAACTGTTACTTCTGTATTGGAAAAGCAAAATCATTGAAATGCAGACACTTTAAGTTAAACAGCAGCAGTGGTTTTGGGTATACTAAATATTGCAGAATGTTAAAGGCAAACAGACATTTCATCAAAAGCCAAAAAAGACCAGGATACATTTTCTATTGAATTCATTTAAATTTGAAATAATTTAACAACAATCTGACAGTCTGAATACAAAAGTTCTATACTTGTATTTTTTCTTGTTCTTTAGTTTAATATAGTGGCCTTTAGTGTAGTTATCTGCATCTATATCTTTGATCTGTCTGTTTCTTACTTAGTAACAATACAGATGCAAGGTGGAGTCCAAGGAAGTTGAAAACAATACAACCTTTTTTTATCTGAGTCCTTTTTGTAATAGATTGAGTATTAAGCTGATATCATACCAAGCTAATACAAACCACAACAACCACCCACTGAAAGATCTCAGTACTGTCAGCCCTCTCAGATACACCAGACAGGAAACAAGACTAGTTTCCAGACTGAGAAATTTCATCAACATATTGTCACACAATTTGGGGAGGACACTCTTGAGATTGGTGCGAGAGGAATCAGTGCATTCCGGTGACTTATTCAGACTGAGAAAGCTGCTTGGGTTATCAGCAAAACATCTCAAACCAACAAGGAAATAAGTCCAGTTGCCATGACTTGATTTCCCGATGATTAGATAAACTAATTCCACTTTATTGTAAGGCTACATTAATAAAATCTTGTAACTCTGAAAGTACAGTGATACCTTGGTATTCATTGTTAAATGATATGGGGAGACATGACTAGTACTAAAAATGACGAGTGCCAACAAACCACCTGACTTATCATACGACCCTTTGTTTTGGCCAGGAAGGACTTCCTGTCTCTCCCTTTTCCAATACCAGTGACCTTCCCAGCATGGCCAACTTCCTGTCTGCCTTCTGCAGCTGACCTCCTCTTCCTTTTGCAGTGACCTTCCCAGTTTGGCTAACTTCCTGTCCATTCACCACAAACTGCTCCCCTTTAACGAAAGCAGTGTATCAGGTACCAACAAAGAATGAATACCAGGACAACATTTTTGTGTCAAAATGTGTTGTGTAGCAAATTTAACAAGTTTTGATGCCATAGCGCACCAAAGTATCACTGTACAAACTTCTCACCACCACGGTTAGTTCCCTGAGCCATTCAAGTGGGTTTTTCCTAAGTTTCTTTGTTAAGCACTGGGGGCTCCTGCCTTTCTTGTTGAATTGTTTCCTAAATAGCATATTTTCCCCAAGGTTATTCACACATTCCATTACAGTACTGATATATTTTATTTCATGCTTCCTTTGTTGTAAATTGAATATATGTTGAAGTTGCTACATGTGCAGTATAACTAAAAAAGATTCCATCCTAAAAGTGTATAATAGTAAAAAGTGACAAATACAGAATTAGGAAATTCTATAGATTTTTTCATGTCCTTAAACTTATACAGTGAAAGACTTTTAAGAGTCAATCCTGACTTGATAGTACATTAGTTCTGTATAGATAGTACATAATTAGTTCTGCATATCTACAGGGTAGAATCATAGAAGGAATATCAATAACTATTTAGTCTGACTACCTGCTTGAAACAGCATATTTATATTGCTTGTTATTACAGAATTGCATGTTTAGATGTTATTTTGTAGAAGTTGTGGAGGCACAAAATATTTCTAAGTAGAAATAAGAGAGGACACTAATTTTTGCCATCTGTAGGATGCTCATGTTGAATCATATTTTTCAACATAATATGTTTCAGGGCGGCTATAGAAAAAAGGTCCTTGAAAACTCCTTTTGAACGAATAGAATAGAATAGATGTTCTGTGAAGAAGCTTTGATGCTCATTCTTCTATTATACAATACAGACCTTTAGCTAAATCCCTATTATTTTGACAGTAAAAACAGTCAAATTAGAATAATTACCTAATATAGCCTAAAAAAAAGTTGTGATTATCTTTTTTTGAGAATAATTAGTGAATAACTTTTGGGGTTGAAATTTTCTGCCAAAATTTATATTCAATTTTGCTAAGAAGATTGGCATAAGAATAAACAGTATAATTTTTAGTGGAAGAGTATTAGAAAAATAGTATATTAAATCTTTTAGGGGTTCTTTGCAAAGGTTGGGCCAAATATTTACTTCTGTACACAGCACAGTGACTTATAAGAAAAGAAAGTAAATATTTGAGAATCAAGTTCATACATTTAAAATGGAAAGAAAACAAAGCCTAGTATCATTATTTTACAGTGGCAACTTAAGGAGCTGTGCAATTCAATGAATAAATAACAAAAAATGAGGCAATATTATGTCTATTTATGTAATAGTAGACCCAATCAATGCCATGTGATATTTTCCCAAGTATATATTCATTCAATTGCAGAGCTTCTGAAATTGCCATTGTAAAATATTGGTGGAAAGCTTTGTTTTCTTTCCATTTTAACTTTTATGTATGAAGTTGGCAGGTTATATTAATTTGATTTCTAGTTTTGTGTTTAGTATTGTAGTTAAGGTGAAGCAAAACAAATCCTGCTGTAAAAATAAATCCAAATCTTCTTAGTTGAGTGGGAAATGAACATTTTTCGTATCGCTCTTAACTGGGAGAAAAATTCTTATCACAAAACAATCCTTAACTTTAGGTTACAGCTGGATTTGCCTAACATGCTAGGCCAAAATATGTTGTGGAAATGTGATTTATTTATAATTGAAAATATGACATGAACTAAGGAAATGGGTTTAGTAAATTATGTTTCAGCTAATCACGAGGATTGTGTGAGCAAAGCAAGATAAAGAGGCATGGGACCACAAACAAATATTTTTCTACCAACAATTTCTGAGCCCCCCCCCCCATTAGATTCAAAAGAAAGTTCTTGACAATGAAAACCCTCTGAACATATCAGAATTGGAGTAATATGTGTAGGGTGAATCCCTACTATTCAGGTTCAATGCTTGGGATTGACTTTATGGTGTTCCACTGAAAAGTTTTCTGTAAAAGAATTTTCTTGAAATAATTCTTACCTCCAAAACAATAACGAAGGTAGAGAAAATAAGACCCTTATGTGTGTCTCCTGTAACCTACCTCTTCAGATTCCAAAAAGATTCATAAAGGGTCTTTTTGGAGTGAGAAGAATTGGTAAAATGAAATAAAAGTTGCACTTCCAGTAGGTTTGATTCCTACTTTCTCTATAAATAAAGTAGCATACCTGCTTGTGTGCTAGGTAGTATAAGATGGCATGAAAATTTATCTTTAAAGAAATGGCAGAATTATGTTACTCAAGCAAGAGAATCAAATTATTTTTTTCTGTTAAGTATTCACAGATTATTTTTATTCTTATCCAAGTCAACACTATTTAATTAGAGTCTTTCATTGTATGGTATAGCCGATTGTAGTAATATTTCAGTGCACAGGGCACTTTGCTTATCTATATACTCTATACCAGGGGTGGGCAAACTTTTTGGCTCGGGGGCCGCATTGATTTTTAAAATTTGACAGACGGGCCGGGTCAGCACAAGATTTTTGGGAATCGCCCCCACCCCACCCTCCCCCACCCTCTTCTCCTCCTTCCCCTCCCCTCGGAGGCCCCCTGAGTCAGGAGTTGCTACTGCCGGCACGGCTCCAGCACGGCTCCAGTCCCGCGTTGCCTCGGGAAGGAAAGGCAAAAAGGAAGAGCCACAGCGGTGCTTTGCAACGGGAGCAGCGGCACCGGAGGCTCAGGCTCAGCGGCTCCTGGTTTTGCCTTTTCCTTCCCAAGGCAACGCGGGACTGGAGCCGCACGGAGCTGCGCTGGCGGTAGCAACTCCTGACAGCCCCAGCCGGACACCTGAGCAGAGCCGGGCGAAACTGCCTGTTGCTGCTGCCGGAGCACCGCCGGGTCGCCTCCTCCAAGCAGCCCGCCCGCCCGCCGGGCTTCCCCTCTGCCGCACGGCTCGGGGCCAGGCGGCGCACGTGAGTTAAAAGGAAGCCGAAAGTTGCTGGGAAGTTGCTCGGGTGCTGGGAGCAGGCTTTTAAAGTGCCGCCCGAGCAAAGTTTAAGCAGCCCGCCCGCCCGCCGGGCGGAACCCTTCCGCTCCTTGGCGGGAAGACGCTCCACCCTGCAAACTTTGCCTTTGCAAAGTTTAAGCCTGAAGCCCCGGAAAAAAAAGGGGATCAGCGGGGACTCACCTTCGGAGAGGTCGCACTCGAAGGTGATTTCGAACTCCCAGCCGAGGCCTTTGCAAATTTCTTTTCTTTCCCTACCCTAGATTGCTCCGCACTGTTTTGCAGCTTTGGGGGCCACGCGGCACAGGGCAATGCGGCAGCGATTTTTTTCAGGGGCGGGCCGGATTGGACAGACCAATGGCAGCGATTTTTTTCAGGGGCGGGCCGCATTGGACAGACCAACGGGCCGGATGTGGCCCGCGGGCCGTAGTTTGCCCACCCCTGCTCTATACAGTACACATTTTTCTTTTAAAAAATCAGATTTGTTTAAACCTAAACAAAAATAATGCATTGTACTCTTTGAATTGTTTATATCAAATGTTGATTGAATGGGCTGGACCCATTAATGTATGGAATGTTATAATCTATTAATATTGTTTGCTCTATCTATTAATATTATTTGCTCCATATAATAATTGTACAATTGCCAACAAGATTTGAGCTTATAACAATGTTTTAATTTACCTCTTGTAAGCAATACTAATAAATGTTTGTAATTTCTGTGATGGGATCTTTCATAGTTGACAGAAATTAAGTGTAACTGAAGAGCAGTTCTTGCAAGATTCTTCATGAATAAAATAACCAATTCATTATAATATATTAGACACTACTTGAATAAGCTAAGATAATTGACTTCACTACCTGTGAAGTCATCTTAGATCCATGATGGCGAACCTATGGCACGTTGCTCTGGATCAGGTTCACTGCGCATGCACGCACGCCTCCTGCCAGCCAGCTGATTGTCGGGTATCTGCCGAGCATGCGCAGGGGGTAGAGCCCATGTTTCTCCCATGTGTGCATGCACAGTGGTGCGCAGGGTCATGGGCACATTTCATTATGGGTGCAGGCACGTGTTCCGCGCATGCATGAACATACTTGCAGCACGCAACAACGGTAAAGTTAGCCATCACTGTCTTAGATGATCTTGAAAAATCTGAAAGTGTAGTTGGGTTCTAGGTCATATGCTATCTGGATTGTGTTGTCAGCTTTGAAATAATTTACCTGTTCCCCAAGAGAGCATCTCTAAATCTGGCTGCATTAGACAACATTTTTTCAACGTTCCTTATTTTGCTGAAGATTCTGGAGAAGGTAGTGAGATTTCAATTAGAGAGTCATAATGAAACAGATAATCTGGATCTCTTTCAATCAATTATTATCAAATGGCATTGGTTACCATCAGGTTGATTATTTTTGTTAGGATTGGATGGTACAGACAGGATATCCCTCTTATCCTGTTAGACATCTTTGATGCGATCAAGCGCAGAATCTTTGTAGACTACAGAATTTGAAGACCGGGAGGCAGTGGGTTTTAATAGTTCTATCCTTACAATTAGTCGCAGAGAAGGAATAATTGTACCCAAGATTGCACTAATAAGTATTACAGGGCTTGACCCTCTGTTCTGTGCTATTTAACATCTGCGTATTTCCATCCCAAACCAGGCAAGAGGTGCCATGTAAATCTTGATCTGGAGTCTATTGGTCCTCAATAACACAAAAGAAGCTCAGATCGAATCCCAGCAAATTGAGCTGTTCTTTTTTTTAAAAAGTCATAATGAAACAGATAATTAATCTTGATCTAATCATTATGCTACAAAGAGGTAATACTTTTTCTGAAGGAGCTAGTCCACAATTGGATGGTCCTGTTGCACTTTACAACTGCTAAAACAACAGATGGAGATTATGGCCAGGACAGAATTTAGAGACTCTAACAGTAGTCACTCATCACTTCAGAAATATTAATATAATATGCTCTTAGTCTTTGATGACAATCCAGAAACAGCAGTTGGTACAAAATATGATTGGACTGGGTAAGAGCCACTTCTGTAATGTAATTGTTTTGTAATGCCACTATTAACAATAAATTTTCAAATACAATGCTAGTTTTGCACTATAAAATGATGGCTTGATTCCTAGTATTTGAGGAACTATTTTCAAAATATTTCTGCTCTTTCCATGTACATTTCCTGAAGGGAATGCTTCGAATTCAATTGAAATAATATGGATATTTGGGCCCCAAAAGTCCTACTTTGTGATGCCATCAAAGTTGTGAAAAACTTTGCCACTGAAAGTTTGCCTGAATTTCTACCCATCTTTCATGGGACAGCCAAGACATTTTTATTCAAGCAGACATGGGGAAGTTTTTTGGATTGATTGATCTGATTGGGGAATTCTTATTTCTTTTTTTTTTTTTTTGAACAAATTTTTATTAATTTTTAAAGACATACAAAACATACAAAAATTCAAGACATAACATAAAAAATCTCTTTTCTGAAAGTTGCTTAATCCCGGGTCAAAACTCTTGGTACAGACACACATTCAAATTCATATTCATTTTACATACCATTCCATATCTTATTACATTTTCATTTTTCTATATAGCTTCTCCTTTCTTTTAAATTTTCTCAATTTTATTTATCTCCTCTCAATTCAAATCATAATATTTATTCTTTGTCTGTTCTATTTCCAACTATCTGTTTATCTTTCTTCTTAAAAGAAAAAAAAAAGAAAAACCTTCTCCTGTACACTGATTGGAGTATGCGCCTATGTCTCTTTCCCCTATATTTATAATACTTGATTTAAAGTACATAACTTACGTTGGGATTCTGTCTGGTACATTCTGACATTATACAATATCATCAAAACCAATACAAATCTATTCATTAATATTAATATTTATTCATATCTTAAACATCTAGCACATTTCTTATCAATTAGGTCACGTATTTCTATGGGAGCACCTATTTGCCATATTAATTCCATCCCCACATCATATATTATGAATCATTATTACATGTTCCCCTCTCCTTCTTCAAACCTCTCATTTCACGAATAGTTTCACTATTATAACATAGCCTAATCATTGGTGTTAACAATCATTTATATCTTTAGACATTTTACACATTTCAATTAATTATCATACCATTATGGGAACACTTCTTATACTTTCCAAAATTATTCCCCCCCGCCACATCACCGATCTTAAATCATTATTTCATTAAAGTACTCCCCTCTTTTAACAAAAATTTCACTAAATTATACTAAATATTTATCACATTTTAAATTACATATTATTTCCAATCTTCTATAATTATTTCTAAATACAAATATAAAAATGCAATCTTATGTACCTTTCTAGAATCCCTTTTTCAATAAAATCTATCCATTATCTCTAAAAAACTTTTGGTTTTTGCATTTTGCTCCCCACCATTAAAGCTTCTCATCCCTTCCTTTCTCCCTTGTTTCTTCTTCTCCTTCTTCTCTTTACCCCCTTGTCTCTCCACCTCCCTTTTATCCTGTTTTCCCTCTTTCTGTTGTTTCCTAACACGATATCCTCTTTTCACCTTATTCTTCTCTTTTTGGATTGTTTTCCCAGGTCTTAAAGTCTTCTTCTCCTTTTTCTCCTCCTTCTTTTCTTCCCCAACCAAAGTCACATGTTCTTCAAAAATGGCTTCTTCTTTATCCTGCTCATACGATTTTACATAAGCACAGACCGCCATTTCTATAAACTGAAAAGAGTGCCAAAAACATCTTTCCCTTCTTGCTTTTCTCTTTCATATTTTTGATGTATAAGTTCTAGTTCATCCACAACTGATGCCATTGTACAGAGAAATTTTTTTCAAAACAACCACCCAAGTGCTTTTAGTCTGAGATAATTCTCATAAAATCCAAAGTCATCAAACAGTCCAATCAGCTGATTCTTTTTAATACTTTCTCTTTTCCACTTTCTCTTTTTGGGATAAAGTTTGATCACAAAGTTCTCTTTAAAATATATCTTTAGGAAGTCTTATTGCTGTTTAATAGCTCTTTAAAATTAACTCTTTAAAGTTTTAGCCAGTCTTCTCCTTATTTTCAGGTTGCTCCAATTTTTTTTTCCCTCTCCCTTCCCACTCACAGCCAAAAAAATTCTTTTTTTTTCCCCCCCTTTGAATATTCAGAAATCCTTGCTCCTTCAATATTCATTTACCTCCAGAACAGATTCCCGGATTTCTCTTATGGTTCCACTGCTGTCACGTTAGGGAGAGTGAAAGAAAAAAAAAACTTACTCTTTTGAAATGTTCGCCGCTTGTATCTCTTTCTAGAAACAAAGTATCCTTAGCAGCCTTAGAGGTTACAGGAACTCTCTCTCTTAACTTTATCCCAGTCAGAAGCAACTTCCACAGCTCTTCCCTCTTCCTCCAACACAAATCTTACCCGGCTACCGGCTTCTTTGAGGCGACCATTACTGACCGCCGCTCCACCACCTCAGGAAAAAGGGGTTATTCCGGCTGGAAAGGGGTCTGCGTTACCCCAAACCTCTATCCGGATCCCCTCTCTCTTCGGCTGCCTCTACAAGGCAGCCATAGCCCAGACCTATTTAGATCGGGGCACCTTGGCAGACGCAGCAGGGATCGTAGAGGCGCGAATTCCTACCGCTACCGAAGCCGCGCAAAACCCGAAGAACTCGGGAATTCTTATTTCTTATAGTGTTAATTTTACATTAAAATTGGGCCATATGTTTTTATTATATCTTTTGAGGGTTGATTTGGTTGTTTTACAATATTGATATTGTAATTTGCCAAGTTGTTGTATTGGCATAGTAGAGGTTTATTATGGGATTTCATAATTAGTTTTTAATTCACTCGGAGTCTAGGATTCTGGGTAGCATAAAAATGCATGTAATAAATAATTTCCCGAAGACCATAAAAAGTTCATACTTCTACCATTTTGCCCAATACAATAATATATATGAAGTGGAGTATAAAATCCTTAAAAGATAAGTAAGTGTTCTGGGTCAATGAAAGGCCTCATCCAGCATTCTTATTCCGTAATGTCCAACCAGTTGGCTACAGAAAGTCAATAAACAACATGTAATGGCATCTTCTGTCTGAAAGCTTCTATTTGGAGAAGAAAGTGGATGGAAGTTGATGAGTCTTAAGAAGGTTCTCCACATCGTTCTCCACATCCTACACACAAATAGCATCCACCCCAAGAAATTGACTCATGGATTTTATAGGGTTACCTCTGTAATAAAGGATAAGGCTAATTTCCTATAACCGATTAAAATGGCAATGCTGTATAGACAAATTATATTTTTGTTTTGCTGCAATATTCAAAAATAAAATAGATAAAATGTCATACTAATGGTTAATGACAATATATTTTTCTTGGAAGGCCTGCATAATGGAGCTGAAATGGAGCTGGAAGGGATCTTAGAGATCCCAACTTCCTGCTCACTGCAGAAATTGCAGTGCATAATGCAGCCGAAGACTTTCTGCCAGATGATTACCCAATCTGCTGAAGGATCTCCAAGCAATTGAAGCCTTGATTTTATCTTATGTCAGTCAGTAGTATAGACCCAGGCATTGAAAGTCACTAAAGTAACAGGTGATACCTCTCTTGTGTTTGGGGGCCACAGAAGTAGAATATTGCTTATTAAAAATTGGACACTATAGTAACAATGAAATAACTCATATTTGCCATATGAAATGGGGCAAAGAAATCGCTTGAAAATAAATTAGAGCTTATTAGGACTCACTAGGGCTCATGGCAATATATCTAGAGAAACCATTTTTGTGCTCATTCTATTCTGTAAAGGGCTTACATCATCAGGCTTCTGAAATAAATCCTCTTAAGTATTACATAGACCCACCAGTTCACCCAGACGTGTTTATGTAATTGTGGCTAAGCTTCAAGTATTGAGATAGATAGCTGTATTGGGGCCAAATAATCCTTGGCACAATGTTTCTTCTTATAACGCTTTGAACATACTGTCTTTCCAAATGCTTATATTCTTAAAGGCTATTTTAGTAGGGTTAACAAATAATAAAAAGAAGAGTACAAGAACTGAAAAAAGGAAGGACATAAAAACACATTAATGTATGTAGAGTGTATCAGTTACAAGCTGCAATGTAGAAATTTCTCATTAGTATCACCGTCATAGTGGCCTATAAATAATTCAACAGAAGACTCAGCAATTCCAACTACAGCATTATACAAGCCAGCTGAAAGGAAATAAATATTTCATAACTTCTGATTTTTTTTTAAATATAAAACTGGCAGGAAACTGAAAGGATTGTGTCAGAAAGACCAAAGTTTAAAATAAGGTAAATCTTGGGAGAAATACCTAAAACAAGAAAAATATAATTTGGGAACAGAAATAAAAGAGAGGCAAAGAAGCTGTGGGTCTGTTGCAAGGAGAAAGGACCAGATTAATTACAGCCTGGGGTACTAAAAGAATAAGGATGATTATGAAACTGCTTGTAATAATGACTCCTGAAAGATTATCAAGGTCTCAAAAAAAGGAATGGTTATAAAATTTGCAGATGCCACGAAACTAAGGGAATGGTAACACTCCAGAAAAAAAAGAATCAGAAAGATCTAGATACATTTGAGGACTAGGTCAAAAATAACACAATGAGGTTTAATAGGGAGAAATATGAAATCCTCCATGTGAAAAAGAAAAAAAGGCAAATGTATAGAATAGAGGAAATCTGGCTTGGTAGTTGTTAGGAATGATAGTCACGTAACAGTTGGGTTGGCAATATATAAACCAGGAATAGTTATTTAATACTGTTGTATCTTTAAGAGAATGCTGTAATTGTGATTATCTGAGGTTCCTCCAACGACCATAAGAAATTTGGTTTCTCCGTGCATTTCCTGTTGCCTTTTGCCTGATCGTCATTCTGCTTGAAGTGCTGTGAGTCTTGCAACTGTTCGCAAACTCTGTTTACTGAACTTTGTTTATGATACTGGACTTCGTTGTTAGATAATCCCTGGATTGATTGTATTGAATACTACCTGCTATAACCCTGTATGATTTGGACTGTTTGTTGGACTTTGTTTACCTGTTTCCTGGAAGTAAAACCTACATTTTACTATTCAGTGTATCTGTATGCTGGTCGTGTGTTATTCCTCACCACTCGCACTACTTTTCCCTGAGTGCACTCACTCTCCTAACGGGGAATACCTCAACGGTAGTCATGTATGTGAAAAGATCTGGTTGTTTCAAAAGCTCAGTGGGAGCCATGTATAGTTCACCTAAAAAGACAAATGTTATCACATAGGCTCTTATAACTCCATCTACAGATAAACTGACCTTCAAAATTTTAACTAACACAATAAAAATCACCACCCATAAATAAGCTGACGCATACTTTTCATAGTATTTTGGCTAAAGCCTCATAGGTCTTTATATGGATGATTTAAGTACTGTATATATAGGAAATATGATACTTTTAAAAACATTATTGTACAATATATGCTCTAGGTCTAGAATAAGCCTATCCACAGATAAGCCAAACCCAACTGGCTTATCTTGCCAAATTAAAGCTATATCCTTTTAACCTGCTAGATATTTCCTATGGGATTCGGGGGGGTGGGGTACCCTGAACCACTTACCTCTTCTACCATCTAGTTCAGGATTGCATAGCCTCTTAACTTGGGGCAATTTTGAGAAAATTCTGTATTTCCAAATCTTCCCCACTGCTCCTCCAGTTGCAGAGTTATGTCCAGGGGTGGGATTCTACCAGTTCGCACCTATTCGCTAGAACCAGTTGTTAACATTCTAAGCAGTTCGGAGAACCGGTTGCTAGAAGAAATTACTGGCCTAATCCTGTAAGGAAGGCAGGAAGGAAACATTCTGGTGTTGCTTACAGAAACCGCCTCTTCATTAACCCTTATTACATTCTTAGCAGGACTAGACTTCCTGTCTCAGGAACGTCTCTTGAGTTTTTTTCCCCTCCTTTGCTGGTACTTTGCTTGTGTGGAGTGACCATTCAAAGTTACCATGGCACTGAAAAAAGTGACTTATGACCATTTTTCACACTTACGACTGTTGCAGCATCCCCACAGTCATGAGAAGCCAGGCGAGGAGATGCGTGCCTCAATGTGAGTGATACTGAGTTGGCCACACCCAGCCAATAACAATGACCACCAAGCCATGTCCACCCAGTCACATGACCACCAAGCCACGCCCACCAACTAAGCCATGCCCACAGAACCAGTTGTTAAAAATTTTGAATCCCACCCCTGGTTAGGTCCCGCTTAGAATATTGTATCCAGTTCCAGCATTGCAGTCTAAAAAGGACAATAATAAAAAAATGACAGATACAAGAAAAAGGTGAGGACAGATTTCTATTGCCTCAAAGATCGGAGCAGAACCAGTAGATTGAAACCACAGGGAAGTAGATTCAGATTAGATATTAGCCAGAATTTCTAAAAGATAAGAGCTATCAAACAATTGAATACATTGCCTCATGAAGTGATGTGTTCCCCTTTACTGGAGGTCTTTGGAGGCTTGATAAGCATCTGTGTAAAATGCTTTAGCAGTTCCTGCATTGAGCTGGAGCAGAAGCTGAGGTGGTATTCCGCAGATTCTGACCAGTTCTGGAGAACCGGTAGTGGAAATTTTGAGTAGTTTGGAGAACCAGCAAATCCCACCTCTGACTGGAGATTTTACAGTATCCTTCTCCTGCCACGCCCACAAGCCACACCCACAGAACTGGTAGTAAAAAAATCTGAAAATCCCATTGCAGGCCTCTGAGGACACATCCAGCACTATGATTCTATGATATGTCACAGAGGAGCTTGCATGCAATTATGCAATTTATTCATAATAAATTCAATATAGAATAAATCCATGCTAATTAATTAAAAATGTATTTATTTGTTGGGTTTTTCTATCATTTTTTTTTCATGAGCTCAGGATAGCATGTATAGCATTACTTCTTGAATGTAATCCTGAATGGGTTTTTGACTTCTTGGTTTCTCTGAGAGAAAAATGATTTTAGATAATTGCCATTCACAACATCTTTCACATTGTATTTACTTAAATTATGACAGAAGATATGGTTTTGAAGCCTCCAAATATATTTTTTCCAAATTTTCCAAATAAATCAAATAAATAAATGATGCTAAAGCTGTTCTCTAAATCAGAATTCCTTATTTGTGCAAAAGTTTGGAATAATGTTAAACACAGAGAGGAAGTTAAGTTTACACATCACTCTGTGCTAAAATAATGTCTAGCTTACCCAAATCATATTTCTTCCACCATTGAGGAGCTGTCCTTTTAAGAACTATAATTCAAAATGGCAAGACTGTTTTTATGCTACATTCATTAATGCTTGATTACTCTGATGGCAGAAGCAAATAAGGAACAGAAGTGGCATTTTCCACAATAAATGTTGGTTCATTCTGTATTATGTATTCACAAATGCATTTCTTCTATGTGACTGCTTTCAGTGATATCTAATTTAAGTTTCCCTGAACCCAAGATACCATCAAATTTCTAACCAAGGAATATAAAAAACCTGGGATGTTCCTAACCATATGTTTATACATTCAGAAGAGAGTCCGCTACAAGATGACCTATAAACAGGTAGCATTCATTTGACAGTACAGGTAGTTCTTGACTTATAATCGTTCATTTAGTGACCATTCAAAGTTACCATGGCACTGAAAAATGTGACTTATGACCATTTTTCACACTTATAATCTTTGCAGCATCCCCATGATCATGTGATCAAATTCAGATACTTGGCAACTGGTTCATATTTATGACTGTTGCTGTGTGCTCAAGGTCATGTGATAACCTTTTGTGACCTTCTCTCAAGCAAAGATTCACTGACATATCAACTGCGGTGATTCACTTAACAACTATAGCAAGAAAGGTCATAAAATGGGGCAAAACTCACTTAAATGTCTCACTTAACAACAGAAATTTGGGGTTCAGTTGTGGCTGTAAGTTGAGAACTATCTGTATATTGCTTCTGAAATAAACATTAGATTAACCATGACTGAATGCAAGTCCTAAAGACTACCTCAAACAATGTATGACTGGGATGAGATCTGGGATGACCCTTATGTTGAAAAGGATTCAAGAGACAGTTTAGTTAATAGATACTTGCAGCCTTATCAGTAACAAGATTTCCATCCTTGACAGTTCACAGAAAGTCCATTAGAAATTATGAAAGGCATTAATTGTCTTACAGAAATCACTCTTAAATGAGACATAATTCCAGTGCTGAAAGACTTTCTTTTCAGTAAGTCTTCATAGGAAGATCCTGTCTGATTTGTGGCTGTGAAAAGGATTGCTTTTTGGTCTGAGTCAACTTCCAAGAGCTTGACATTACTGTGAAGTACATTTATTAAAGAGCATGCAATTCAGTTTGGTAATTTTTGCAAATACTGCCTATTATTGGAATGAAAATGTCTGCTTGACATTAGACTGCATATGATTTGATAACATTTTGTAAAATATATTTTCCTTCCCAGAAGTCATTATTTTGTTTAATTCATTTCCTCATTTTTAATTCATACTTTGGAAAGAGTGATCTGCAGACAGTAAATTATTGGGTATCTTCAGTTTCCTATCTGATCAATGTTAGGTCAGATCCTTTTGCAGTTTACATGTCAATTGTATGAATCTATACACTTGTCCAGAGACAGATGCCGGCTCATGTCGTGTTTTTAAAATTGGCTGCTAAACTGAAAGGGTTCAATCATTGGTGGTCAGTTATACATGCGGCCCAATATTTTACTATGCATTTCCTTCTTCATTATAAATATTGGACTTTCCCTTTTGACAGTTGGAACCTTAATTTAAAATTAAATCACACTATCACCTCAGTGTGGCCTACTCCCAGACAAATGTAAGCCCTTGATCATAAGATAAATAGTATGTGATATTCCTTTGGCCATTAAGCATCACTTTTGTGATATGGCGCAGCAGTACTTTAAAAAATGCCATCACTCTGCTAAATCACTAATTTCCACAACTGTCAAACGACTTAGTAAGACTGTATTACTATTATTTTTCTCATCCTTCCTATTACCTATCTCCTCCCACTTATGACTATAACCTTGTTGCTTGTATCTTTACAATTTACATTGTTTTATTTAGTTTCCTAGTATGATTTGATTATTCAATATCCTATGACTATTACTAAGTGTTGTATCTTACGATTCCTGATGAATGTATTTTTTTCCTTTTTATGTACACTGAGAGTGTATGCACCAAAGACAAAATTCCTTGTGTGTTACAATGACACTTAGCCAATAAAGAATTCTAGTCTAGTCTAGTCTAGGCAGCACTGAAGTTAGAATATTGTAATGCTATAATTTAATTTGTTTACAATTGCTTTAATATAATATGTAAAGCCAACCAATTCTGGTTTGTTTAATATATTATAATCAAACTGTGGCTTAGCACTCTTTGCAGTGAGCCTTATTCTGGAAAGGATGGAGTAAGGCAGGTCTTTTTTTTTTCCTTTTTGCACCTTTTGCTCTTAATATTCATTTATATTAGTGTTTTATAAAGTAAGTAGTCAAAAGCTTATCAGAACAAAGAGCACCAATTCTGCAGAGCAAACAAGTTGGTCAGTTGTGAACTGATGTTAATGATGTTAAGTATTAAACAGAGGCAACGCTACAGGGGCTGCAAGCATCGGGACGACTAGCCTTTACAGTGTGTTAGCCCAGGTATATGCAACCTTCATCATCCGAATTTTTCTCTAAGATAAAAGCACATTACACTATTCGATTCTTTTAGCGTGGGAAAAATGCCCTTTTTAAAAATCTTGATTAAAGTTAACAAAGATTCCTCTGCATTATGTTAGTGTGACATAAAGTGAGATTTGATTTGCGTTTCATTGAGAAGCTTAAATCACCAACGAGAGCGCTATCAGCACTGCAAAATCTCAGGCTACCACTATTTCTACGTGGTCGCTCGGAGTCGAAAACAACTCGATGGCACAAAATAAGCAGTACATATTTCTTTGACGACACCTAAAGGTCGTCTGGATTTGTGCAGCCCTAGTTCAGGCTCTTCCCCTTTGAGCCGTGCCGGAGAACTGGAGCCGACCAGCACTCCCCAAAGTCGAGAGCCGAATTCGTCAAAGGTAACGAAGGGCGCGCAACGTAACTCCTCTTTCCCGTTTACTTGAAGACTACAATTCCCAGCATGCATCTGAACGAAATTCGGGTACGCGCTGTTCGCGTGGAGTTTCAGCAATCCAAGCCGCTTTCTTTCAGCGACGTTGAAGCTTCCGACGCCTAAAGTCCTTGAGTCAAATTTTCTCCTTTCGGGTTAGCCGAGTCGTCAGGCGCTGCCCCCTCTGCAGAGAAAACCCTCCCGAGTGACTCTTTGCCTTTGGGCTTTACGTTCCCTCGCGCGTGACAATTCCCGGAGAGGCGCCGATCCCCCCAACAAGCGAAGCTGTCAACCAACGAGAGCCGGGAGAGAGAGAGAAGGGGGTGGAAGCGGGAGCGCGCGGAGTCGGTGTTTTGTCTGGGCTCGCGCCCGGCGCGGTTCCCCGCACGGCTTGGCGCGCGGGTGCTCGAACTCCTCGGCCGCTGTCCTCGTGCCCGCGCCAGAGTTGGCGTTGATCGCAGTGCGCTGGGGAGCCAGTGAGTCAGTTGCTCCAGGGGCAGCGAAGGGAGGCGGGGGGGGGGGGAAGGGTAAGGACAGCAACGCAAAAGCGGTGGCTGACCCCGCGCGCTTCTGCGCCCGCCTGCTTTTCGGGGCTACGAGGAGGGGGCGGCTGCGAGCCTTGCCGCCGCAAGTCCTCCTCGGAAGGCTCCCCCTCCTCCTCCTCCTCCACCTCCTGCCCCAGCGGAACGTCCTCCCTCCCTCCCCCCGCCCGCCCTCTCCTTCCTCCTGGAGTCAGCGAACGTGTGAGCAGCGATGGCGGCCGCCGGAGTCCTGGCGAAGCACGAGCAGATTCTGGTGCTCGATCCGCCCACCGACCTCAAATTCAAAGGTACGGTAATCGAAAGGCCGGTGGAGGACTGGAGAGCCGAGAGCGAGAGGGCCGGGAGGGAAACCGTGGTGCCTTCTCTGCCAGATCCTTCCCGCGCGCAAGAGCCTGCCGATGGGGGAAGAGAGCAGCCCGAAGAGGCCCCAGCTATTCCTTTTCCCCCCTCCCGCACACCCCCTTCTGAGGGCCGAGAAGGAGGCTCGATTCGGGGGGAATAGGACGAAGCGCCGCAGTCGCCATTTTGCTCTTCTCTTGTCTTTACGACACCCCCTCCCCGCCTCTCCCGCCCCAATTCCCGGTGGCTTTGCTGTAGTGAGCGGTAAAAGGCTGCGGTTCGCTGGCTTTCCTTCCGAAGTCGCCTCTGGTTGCTGCTCCCCCATCAGCGGCTGCTCGAGGTCCGCCAGTGGAAGGGGAGGAGGAGGAGAGCCCAAGCGCTTTTGGCAGGGGCTGCCTTAAGGCGTTCCTTTTCTTTTTGCTGCACCGCAGCACCCTCCGTCCCTGAGCCCCGGGACGCTCAGCGGCTGCCAGCGAGCCGCGGCGTCCCTCCTGCTCTGAGGCGGGAATGGCCCGTGTCACAGGCATGACACCGAGTCTTTCCCGGTTGTCTTTTCCCCGCCCCTCCTCTGTTGGCTAGGAGAGGCCCAAGTTGCAGAAAATGCCCTGCTTGTGGACTGGTGGTAGCTCTCCACGCCGCGTCTTGCATTTTCAGAGCTTGTGGTGGCCGGCTGTTTTTGTATCGGGGCTGGCGAAGGGGGTTGCTTCCTTCCATTCAGTACACAGCGTACAATACAGTACTGTATGCAGCGCATGATCGCGGCGGTTTGTCCGTGCGGGTATATATACGGCCGTAAAAGAGTGGCGATACCTTGCACCACAACACCCTTTGATGTGTCATGTATGTACTTAGTTCAGGGCGTTTTCCACTGCAACGCTTATGCTCTTTTGCATTTTGAACTTTATAAATTGCACTCGTGTTCAGATAGATGGCTCGATTTAAAGGGAGTTCCAGCTGCAGTTCGATAAAACGGCGTGGAAGGCTCATAACTTTGTAAACCTTGGGTGTCTGTTGTATGCTTAGTACAGTAAATTCGGGTGTGAAATCCTGTATGATAAAAACGTTACTGTCTGATTGGCTCCATTAGAAGAAGAGCTATCAAATTATATCAACATCAATATCAAATTAGAGCAAGGTAAAGGTAACTTAAAACAAGCATTTCTTCTTCTGGTAGGATTGTATTCATCATTAGTTCCAGATGTTATAGATCATTTTAATTATGCTTTTTAACAGAATAAATTAGGTGTGGGAAATGGACTTGGGTATATAAGTCTTATAGCCCCTTTTGCTTTAAAAATAATAATTCTACAAAAACCTCCATAATATTTTTTTTATTTTGAAATTCAAAAATTGAATGAGTAGGGGCTTTAGGGACCAAAGTTTTAACTTAGCAAACCCTAAGCAGGAAAAGCATTCTGCTCAACAGTGAATTGAATGTTGAGGAGGGATATGCAGGACTAGATAGTAGTACATTAGTTTTCTGAATTATTACAGGATTTGCCTTTTAATTGTTTACAGTTTAGGGAAAATAATGTGTTTTAAATGCTTAGGACTTTAGAAAAAGTTCTGAAAGCTCTCATATGAACATTTTACTCATTATGTGAAATTGGCATAGGATCGAAAACATTTTTCCTATACAGTTCATGCAGTTTATATTTTTATGAACATGAGTGAATATATTCATATTTTTGAACTGTTTATTAATGTTTTTAGAAGAATCAGCATAAAGCTAGATGATAATTCTTGTTTCTGAGCATAGCTCAAATGATAGAACATATAAATGCTTTGAATATCTGTGGTTCATTCATTGATAATTTCAATGAAAGGAAACTGTAATGGGATTGTTAAGAGGAGTCTTTGTAGAAGCTTGGCAAGATATACCATGAAGACATTTCAGTAGTGTCAACATGCAATATCCTGGGTTGTCTTTAGACCAGCAAGATCTACCAAGTGATAATCCTGTAACACCTAGTAGAGAAATATAGCTTTGAATCTTTTGTTCAGATTTTGTAGATGGAAGAAGAACCATCTAACAACATAGATAAATGACTGCTTCTCCTAATTTATAAACTTTACAGCAATATCAACTTGAGGGTAAGTTTTGGTTCCCAAGAGCAGCAAGCCAACTCAGTTTCAACAGCACAAGGATTAGACTATTGTTGCCCCATTATTTTGTAATTCACACAGCACCAATAATGGCAACTTTCACCCACTAAAATTAACTGATAGACATCCTTCATTTCTCCTGCATGACAACCAGCGGTGGGCTGCTGCTGGTTTGAACCGGTTCTAGCGTCTGGTACTTCCGACCATCAACTGGCCCCGCCCTCGGCTTATCCTGTCCTATATTTTCTTTCTGGCTTAGCTGATTCGTGTGGCACAGGTGATTTCTGTGCATCAGCTGTTCTACTTACCGGGCTAGCCTAAAAGGTAAGCAGCTGAGCGTCAAATTGCTGTATTTTGAACACTGCATGCAAGCGTGTTAGGCGCCCACTCACAGAACTGGTTGTTAAACCGGTTACAGCCCACCACTGATGACAGCATGATTATTCTGTCATTATCTGTGGTAGGGATACAAAGATCCTTTGGTCAATGTTGTGAAAAAGGAAAATTGATTCTTTAACAAAAGTCCTCAAAAGCATAATTGGTATATCAGTGATTGAACAAGTCAAATGCTTTAACTGTTGAGAAATTACTTTTCACTGATTGGAATGCAGGGACTCACATATTGCAGGTTGTCTAGAGCAGGGATCCCCAACCTTTTCGACCCGCGCCCGGTTCCGACATCAGCTGGGCGCCGCGCCCGGTACAGCGTCAACTGGGCGCCGCCATCTTTTATGACGAAAAGGCGCTTCGGTGACGTCACCGGAGCGCAGTTCGTCATAAAAGATGGCGGCGCCAGCTTTCTGGTGAGCTTTTCGGGTAGAAATGGCTTTCTACCCGGAAAAGCTCACCGAAAGCGCTGGCGCCGCCATCTTTTATGACGAAACAGCGCTTCCGGTGAACTTTCTACCCGGAAAAGCTCACCAGAAGCGCTTTTTACCAAAAAGATGGCGGCGCCAGCAACCAGCGGCCCGGTAAGGCTTGTTCCGCGGCCCGGTACCGGTCCGCGGACCGGCGGTTGGGGACCCCTGGTCTAGAGGAATGCCACAATGTATTGTCCTTTCATTTCTGCAAAGTTGGCCATTATATTCCAACTCCACTAAAACTTTTTGAGGCAAAATAGTTATGGGATAACTATTATTTGGGATTCCAGTGAGGTCTTACACTAACTGCAACCCAGAGGATACAATCCAAGATTAGTCATGCAAGTCCCTAGATCTGTGTCTAACTCAGTTTTAAGACTGGAATGAGGAATAGGATATAGAAGCTAGGATTTGGATCATTATTTTTAATTACAGACTTAAAAGTACTCTTAACCCAACAGACCTAACATCCCTCATTAACAGAGATAACTTCCAATCTATCTAGAAGCCTATGGCTTTTGTAATGAGCCAGTACAAAAGATGGGATATAACCAAGTAAAAAGATCATTGAAGGAGAACTTCCTTGATATAGGATGATAATATGACATTAGTTTTAGCATCAAGGGTATATAAGTTCTGGAAACTCTTCTGCCACCAAACCAATTATTGTTTAATCACAAATAACAAACACTGCAGACAGAACATTTGCCCTGGCCAGATTCAATTCCTTCAGCAGTTATCAATGGTAAATATATAAAAAAAACAGTTCCACAAATATCTTTGCCCTTGTAACTCCAATACCACAGAGAATGTTTAGCATGGTAGTAATACTTCCCTTCTTTTCATTCTCTTTAATTCTTAGTTTATTTTAACCACCATGTTTAATGTATATTAATGTATACATACACATATATGCTCATCAAAGACTAATTTTACCTATGTGCCATACACATATGTAATACGTTTCACTGAGCTCATGTTAAATGCTTTGGAGAAAGCATATTGAATGCTATGCCAAAGCAGCATGTTAACTTTGAGTGGCTCACAAAATATGTGAATATAAAAAATATATAAATATAAAACAGGTTTAAATTATAAAAAATTAAAGCAAACTATAATGATTTCTGCCTTTTTTGATGCAATTATGAATGAAAAAAGCTTTTATTATAAGTTTAGCATTTGTCTACATTATTTCTTTAATCCTGTGTAATTCTAATCGTCAAATCGTCAAATCAACAATTTTTTCAGTCACAAAAAAAATATCCAAAAGTGATTTCAAACTAGAAATAAAATTAGTATATTCTTTACTTAAAGCTGTCAACTTTGCCATCTGTGTAAATTCCATCAGTTTCACTATCCATTCTTCATACTTTCTGTATACTCCATAGGTATTTGTAAACGTTCCATCTTCGTGCATACAAAAGTCTCGCTGCAGTTTATCATATATAAAGTAAGTTTCCATAAAATGTTTCCATTTGTTTATCCACTGAACCCCAAATAAAAATTGAAACTAAATTATACCTTCATTTTTAAAATCTTCTTAATACATGCTCAGTCTTGGTATTTTCCAGCTTTCTTACTTGTCCACCAAAGCTGAAAAAATGTACCCTCAGTTTGATTTCATTTCCAACAAATATTTGAAATTCCATTGTATATATTCCACAAATTTTCCAGTGTCATATATCAGGAATACATCATTTTAAAAAAATCAGGATTATAATTTAATGTAAATTTAAACCCTTCCTTCCTCATACTCTCCCATTGACCCAACTGTATATTATATCCATTTTTGCCCATTTTATTATACAGAATTTCACTTGTTTATCCTGTTTCAATTTTCAATAAAAGTTAGTACATTTTAGCAATAATACCATCAATACAATTCAACATTAAAATCAGTCTTAGTATTTTCAAGTTCATAAGTCTTGCCAATTTCCAAAGGCATTTAAAGTCAACTCCAGGTTTTCACTTAAATACTCCTTGGAAAAAATTTAGCAGATCAGTGTTAAGTTAACCATTTCTTTTAAGTGTAATTTCATTTCTAATAAAAGGTTTTTAGGGTACAACTATGAAGGAATTTTAGGAGAGATACTTCTGATTTATGTCAATTCAAAATTTTCAGTGTATGCCTAATAAAATGATAAATCTACATTATAAATTCTATATTAACTTTTAACTTGATCATATCCTAGTAGTTGTGCCAAAAGGTCTTAAGTCATGTTCTTTCAGTTCCAATAGGTGTCTAATTCTTAAAATAACCCACTCTTTCACCCATATTAAACAGCAAGCTGCAAAATACAATTTTAAAATCTGGTCTTCTAACTCCTCTCTTTCTTTAGCATCCTGCAGCAGTTTGTATTTGCCATAGTTCTCAGTTTCTTGCCTTGCCAAACAATTTTGGAAATATTTTTTTGCTGTTGCTTAAATATTACATCAGTCATCAGTGTAGGTATTGTCTGGAATAAAAATAACATTCTAGGTAAAACATTCATCTTAATCACAGAATTTCTTCCCAACAATGACAGTTAAGTCTTTCCCATTTCAACCTATCTTTTAAAACTTCATTCTATATTTTAATATTATTTTGAAATGACATGTAATTAATATTTTTAAAAACTGATTATTTTCATCAGATTGCCTTGATTTCGTTTAGTCATATTTTTACCAGCAGCTTTTTTTTTTTATTAATCACAAAATCTGCTAGTGCATCAAAATCTTTCAATGTTTTCATCAAAAACTCAATCCCTTTCAGAGGGTTTTGTAAAATCAAAACCAAATTATCAGCAAAAACTCTGAAGTCAAAAATCTCATTTTTTTAAATATTTAGGCCCATTATCTTCTCATCTTGTCTAATATCTCTGTTTAAGAAGCAAAATAAACAACAAAGGGGACAGTGGACAACCTTATTCCCTTCTGGATATCACATGATTTAGTCAAACCACCATTAATTTTATTTAATCTATTTGTATCCTAAAAGGGACGTCGTGGTTCAGTGGCTAAGACACTGAACTTGTCGATCAGAAAGGTCGACAGTTTGGTGGTTCTAATGCCTAGCACTACATAGCGGAGTGAGTTCAATTACTTGTCCCAGCTTCTGCCAACCTAGCAGTTTGAAAGCATGTAAAAAATGCAAGTAGAAAAATAGGGACCACTTTGGTGGGAAGGTAACAGCATTCCATGCACCTTCGGCGTTTAGTCATGCCGGTGGCTCTTCGGTTTTCTAATGGAGATGAGCACCGCCCCCTAGAGCCGGAAGTGACTAGTACGTATGTGCGAGGGGAACCTTTACTTTATTTGTAGCCTACCTTTATTATTTTTACAAATAATTCAAGGTGGTGGAAATATCCAACACACTTTCCTCCTCCTCCTCCTCTTCCCACAACAACAGTCCTGTCAGGTGATTAGCTAAAACTTTCTCTATGTTAAGAAAATTAATGCAGCTTGATTTCATTACATTGTTTGGCCATTCTGTTACATCCAGTACAGTTGTCACATTGTTTTTTAATTATATTTTAGGTAGAAATCCACATTGAGTAAGCACTTGTTTAGTTTGTCCACAAAAATTGATGAAAACACTAAAACAATCATTGTTCATGAAAAAATTGGTTTATAATTCCTAATGGAAGATAAAATCATGCCCTTCCTTTGGTAACAATGTAAAGATTGACTTCTTTCCAAAATTCTCCTTGTAGAATGGAAAATATTAAATAATATTAAAAGTTTTTTAAAAATTTAATCCTGTTTTCATACTTTTGAAAAACCAGTAGCAACACATGGGTTAATGTGTTTGACCTAATATAAGAATTTTAGATATTTCAAGTAAAGTAAATTACTAATTTTATGTTACATATATTAACTTCTTTTATTAAAGGGAATTGGATGCAATACTCATTCTGTATTACCTTTTCGTTTAATCAATCCATATAAAATATTCTTACAGATTATTAATATGTATGCTAGTTTATAACTACTAAATATTCATTGTTAGCTTGATATTGAGATTTTCTGTGAACATTGAATATGTGTTCAAGAGTATAGCTCACAATTGCTTGTGGTATTACTAAGGAAATACAACTGCAAATACAGTTGGTTACACAAGCGTAAAAAATAGTTAACCACTAAAAATAGTGATGTAAGATTAACTAGCATAGTTGGAGCCATAGGTAATGGAAAGATGTTGCAACCAATCCCCTTCTAGCATACCCAGGAACTGT